>NC_056755.1:2427884-2731057 GCF_018687715.1 Carya illinoinensis | reverse complement strand
CACCATTCCTAAAATTTTCTCCTAAATTTTACTCATATTTCAAAAGCCTCCTACATCTCATTCCCTATAATTTCTCTATTCTATTAAAATAATATTTCTTTATTACTTTTTTCTCCCACTTCCATTTACAAACTTAACTACTCACTTTTTGGTCTTTTCCCTTATGTTTTCAACTATCACCTTCTACTTAATTTTGTAAACACAAATCCAATTTTTTTTCCTGGATACGATAGTAGTTTTGAAATTATTACAGTATTAAAAATAATAAAATTATTTATAAAAATGTGCATTTTCCAATGCTATGGTATTTGTAATGGATAAATAAAAATCAAGATTATCGTTTTTACATAGGTTTGAATCCAATCCAACCAACATAGAACGACAGTGCCTTAACATTCAAGCATCACAACATAGAGGCTAAAACAGAAACACCAGAATTACAGTAGCAATCAAGGCACAGAACCAACAAGAGCCACATCTCAGGAAACAGAAAATACACACAATCTCACAGATTTACAGCATTACAAAAATTCACAGTGCCTTAACATCAAAGCATCACAGCATCAAAACATAGAGGCTAAAACAGAAACACCAAAATTACAGTAGTAGGCATAGAAACAATGAGAGCCACATCTCAGGAAACAGAAAATACACAAAATCTCTCATATTTACAGCATGAAAGCATCACAACATCACAACATAGAGGCTAAAACATAAACAACAGAACCACAAAATCTCAGAGCCACAACAAGAATAAAAAATCAAGCATCACAGAAAATACAGAGTGGCAAAAATTATCCAGTTGCTCATCGAATGCATGTGATTTCAAAATTTGTAGGAAAATCTCATATTTGTCAAACCCTAGAGAAGCTCACAGATAGAGAGATGAAAAATAAGAAATCCAACAGCACAACATTGGCTAGGGTTTTCGATTTGCATCTCACAAAGATCAAATCAATACATATCGCAAAGAAGCCCCAAGCTCAGAGCCGAATATTGATTTCAGAGGAAAGCCATGGCAGAAAGTGAGAGAGATTTCGAGTGTGTCAGGGTATTGTGCGAGAGAGAAGGGCGGAGACTTGCCAAAGGTGCCGATCGGAGGGGCTGCTGTTGATGGTGGCAAACGGTGTGGGAGAGGGCCAAACGAATGATGGAAAGTCGAGAGGGAGTTTCATGCGGGACCAACAAGAACCAAACAGAGAAAACACAAGATGGGGATGTTCAGTGGCTCTATTTGGGGAACCCTGGACAAATCCTAAATGGGATCCCTCATTTAGGGATCTGGATGTTTTCTCTTTTGATAGATTATCTCATAAGCAGCTAGGGAAGTGGATGAGGCTGCTCTTGTATTCACAATATCTTCAGCCCATGTTACCCCTTATTCTCTATTTCAATGATTTCCAAACTAAATTCCTATATTCTGCCACTCAATTCAGTTTGCCAAATCAAGTTTAGTATTAATTGTAAAAACCCGGGCATGAGGTAATATTTCTTTATCGTTTCAAACTTCCCCCAAATCAAAAGAATAGAAACGAAACCACATCAAATTGAAAGAGCAGTAATAATAGCAACAAACCCCGAGCTATGACCTTTCAAAATTCAACCATTAAAGCACAAAGAGAGTGTCTTTAGTCTACCCAGATAGAGCTCTATCAAAAACAAATACTTGAGCCAGTATGTAGGTACAAATTACAAAAAGAAAACATTGCATATTACAAATACAAATCTGACAGGAAGGAACAGTTTTGAAAGAAAAAGACCTTAGCCGCTTCAAACTCCATGGGATCAATGTTCGTGAGCCTTCTTCTTCTCTTTAAAGGTAGTGGAGCAGGAGCATCAGCAACCATTAGAGAATAACAACTGCAATAACTCTTTTTTGTATATCTCTTTCCTGGATTAAGGATTTTACCCTCCAGGCCTTTTGTTTCCCACTCTTTCCGAATGGGGGGATTCCCTTCCGCTTCTTCCTAGTCTCTACATTGCACGTGGTAACCGCGCGTGTACAGATTCCCCAACAATGGACCGGACTTTGCTGTCCTGTGTCCAGCATCATGCGAATTACGGGCCGCCCAGGATAATGTTGCTTCGACAATTTGAGCCTCGCTCCCTATTAAAGTTTGGGCTCTTCTTACGAAGCTCCGTCTAAGGTCGGGTTCCCCACTCATCTAAAAGTAGCCCAACAGACAAAGCCTCGCTCTATTTCTACGCACTGGACGACAACAACATAGCACTTAATAATTAATAACAAAGATATATGTATTTTTTTAACCAACAATGATAAATTAATAATGGGAAATACTTTATAAATAAACAGATTATATAAAAATAAATCTATAAATTTATTTAACTTGATGTAGTATATTAAATTGTAAACTTATTTTTATTATAAAGTAAATTTAACAGATCTTATAAAATCAAATCAATTTATAGATTTACTTTATATAATTTATTTTATATGTAACATTAATCATTAATAATAGTAGTTGTAAGGGATAATTAACACCATTCATGGTGAGTTTATATCTATCTTATTCATATATTATAAATAATAATCTTAAGCTCATCATTGCCTTCGCGTGAAAGAGAATATAATATTTAGACTCAATATTATATGTCACGATATCATGATTAAATATTACTAGTTTTAACAGATCAAATGAGGAATAATGACTTAGGGCGGTTTGGTTTACATGAAACTAAACTATTTCATTTCATCTCATTTCATATAATCATTATAATTTTTACAAATTCATACATAAAATATAATAAATAATTCAACTTTTTTAAATCTTAAAATAAAATTAATATTAAAAAATTATATTATAATAATATTCTATTCGACTTTCAATAAAACATCTTATCTTATCTTATGTAAACTGTGTAACTGAACAAGGCATTAGTTAAATCAGTTTATAACTTTTTAACAAGTTTTTATCTATGAGAATGGAAAATGATTAACATCTCTTAAAACTGTTATATAATTTTAATAATTTAGGCTCCATTTGGAAGCTAATATTATATCAGATTATCTATGAATAGTTTGTAAATAATAATAAACTGTTTGTAAATATCAATTTAGTTCCCAAACATATCCTTAAGAGTGCAAGAGATAAAAATATGAGGTGAGTCATATAGTGTTCATTATTGTTTTTGTGTAAATATTAAGAAGAATAATACTAAATATAATTTTAAAGTATGTAAGTCTCGTACATTTAAAAAAAATAGAATATAATATTAAAAAAATATTTTTAATGTGAATTTAATATTTATTATATTTTTTTAAAATGAGTGAGAATAATTTACACATTCTAAATTTATATATATATAAAATCTATAAAGACATGCAAAACAAGTTTTATAATATTTCATTATTATTATTATTATTATTTATAAAGTACATATATAATAGAATGAGTCACCAATAATTCTCAAATCACAGTCACATAGTAGTTGAGTTTAATCATCCATCTGAGCTTAGAAGCTAACTAGCTTTAATAAAGATAACTGGCATCCACGCCAAGCAACAATTACAGTTCCTTTTTTTTTTTTTTGGGCTGGGCCCAAGGTGTTTTTTAAATGGTTTTTTTTTTTTTTTTATTCATCTAATTTGTTTTAAATAATAATATAAAACATTATCTCTAAGGTCGAGGATCTATAGAATTTGTATTTCATTCATTGGGAGAAAAAGTTGTGTAGATTATCTTGGTCTAAGACATAATTAAGTCTCTTAGATAGTGGTCTAAAATAATAGAATTAAGTCTCTCAGACAGTTAATTTGGAGATATTGGATAAAACCCTATCAGCCGCAAAGAAATTTATGAATTGAAAAGCGAGAAAATATTATATTTTGATTTATATTTTATAGGTTAAAAATTATAATTATCTACTTTAATAAATAAATAGAATAATGTTTCACTTTAAAAAAAAAAATTAATAATTACAATTCCTTTTATGTAACTTTGTCTATACGATCTTCAAGTGATTCGATTCGATTCCAGCCTCGGAAATCTTTGGAGTTGTGATTCCAATCGATATCAACTCCCCCATTAACCGTAAAAACTACCAGTGGACTTTACTTTTTTATAAACTGCTTAATCAAAGTTGGCCGGCAACAATTCCTTCCGCCAGGGGTCCCCTCTTACCACCATTGGCTACTTTCCTTTTATTTTATTTATTTTGAAATTAAATATTTGTATGATTATAGATCTATATGGTCTACGTATATTATATACTTATTTTCCAGCAAATAGTCATCTTATTTTTTAACTTGCTTTTAAAATTTCAACGGATATATCCCCTAATGAAGAATGAATCAACAAAATTAAAAGATTACTTAAATCTCGTTTGGATAATTAGATGACATGAGAAATATATGAATAATAGTGAGATGGTTTGTAAATAATAATAAAATAATTTGAGTTAAAGATTTTTATTGAGTTTTGGAAAATGAGAAAAAAATTAAATAAAAATATTATAGAGTAATGCTACATACAGTCATTTTTACGCACTCCCTACACACTTCACTGATATGATTGGCTGGATTTTTTTTTTTAATACACAACCAATCATATCACTGGAGTGCACAAAGGAGTCCGCAAAAATGACTGCATATAAAATTTTCTGAAAAAATATTTGTGTTTGAATAATATTTAGATGTTAAAATGAAATATGATGAAACCAACTACATATCCAAATGAGGTCCTAGCTTTTCACTCGAAACAACCTTGTTCATCCACATTGTTCAACATGACGTGCCTAGTGAAATTTTAATAAGATGTAAGTCAAACTCTCTAACTGCTTATGAGATAATCTATTAAAAGAGAAATGAGATAATCTATTAAAAGAGAAATGATATGTATAGTTACGTGTATTTTTTTAAAAAATAAATAGAAAATTTAGATCCATATAAGAAATTAATTTTTAAATAGAGTACGTGAAAATTGCACACTTTGAAAATGTAAATAATATTATCTATGTAAAAATAATAATTTTGTTACATATAGTCACTTTTGTATATTTTTTGCGTATTTTATTGATATGGTGGAACGTAAAATTTATTTTATATTAAAAAAATGACAATTAATTACATTAATAAAGTGTGTAAATAATATACAAAAATAACTATATATAATTTTTTTTTTAAATATCATTCAATTTAATTATATTATTATATTTTAAAGAAATAATAATATTATTAATAATTCGTAATGATGTGACATATTTTAAAAAATATGATAACTTTTATCTTAAATTTTATTATTTTAAATTACATATATTAACGTGACACATATTTAAACGATAATTATTTAAAATATGTCTAATTTTTCATCGTTTAGAATTTTGAATTTTGTTATATATAAATAAAGTTGTATACTAATTTGTGTATTAGTGCTGATTCTTTCATACTTTAAAATTAAATTAATATTATTTTTAATAAAATTTATCTTTTAATTAATTATAATAAATTAATATATATATATTAATGCATAAGTGTGATTGTAGATAGATTTTTTTTCTAGAATCTTTACATGCAACAAGGTAAGCAAGCAAAACAAGGAATTCATAGATCGTCCCTATAATTTTCCCAACATTTAAAAAGTTGCCCCTATCTGTTCAAATGGTGGTTCGACTTTTGAAATTACCCACTTTCCCAAGGACCTTCGTTTCACAAAAGCTCCAATCAAAACCCAACCAGAACGCAGAGATGACACCGAGATAGAGAGCGAGAGAGAGAGAGAGAGTGAGGTTGGTGGTGAAGGTGAAGGTGATGACGATGGACAGAGAAAAAGAGAGAGAGATAGAGTTAGAGAGTGCAATGTACACTAACTGCTTGCTGTTAGGGCTGGATCCGGCCGTTATCGGAGTCGGAGGCTCCAACGGTACTCCTCGCGTCGGACTCTTCCGCCACTCCAACCCCAAACTGGGCGAGCAGCTCCTCTACTTCATCCTCTCCTCCCTCCGTGGCCCAATTCAATCCGCCAAAGTACCATCTGCCTCTCACACTGCTACCTACATCTGCTATTCTCATATATGTATTTATTGGCTACTTCGATCTGCTTTTTTCTTCTCTCTGCTTCTCTAATTTTTTCGGGGATCTTTCCAGGATTTCGATAAGGTATGGCCAATCTTCGACTCCGCGCAATCGAGGGACTTCCGAAAGGTAACGGAAGCTGGATGCTGTTATTCTTTTACTGGAATTTTTTTTTTTTTTTTTTTTGCATTATTTTGTTTGGAATCTGACATATTTGTCGGATATTGGTTGCCTTAGGTTGTGCAAGGGATAATTAGCGAACTCGAATCTCAAGGTGCGCTTCCGAGGAGCAATTCGAGGGTTTCCTCGCTCGCCACGTGTTGCGGACCGAGGTTAGTTGGTGATGCTTTTTATTTTTTATGGCTTTTGTGCGCATTCTGCTTTGAAGTTATGTTCGGATTTAGTAGAATTGCTGTTGGCTGGTTAGAAAACTGAGGAAAGTAAAAGCATATGGAAGTAAAAGTCGAAGGTTTAAATTCTTTACGCTGTTTTACCGATCGCGGCTTAGCAAGATAAAATTTTATGATTTGCAAATTTCTCTAACTTTTTGTTTTTGATAAGTAAAAATAAAAGTTTCTCTAACTTAACTAGATCACCTTCTTAATTAAGAATAGGCTGCTGTTTTGGCATTGAAGTGAGAAATAACAGCCGAGCCCACGTATGGGAATTATGTCAGATACTCATTTATGATTTGAAGCAGTCGCTAAGAGTTTCTCTGGTCCCCTGAAATTTGAATAACCCAATGGATGAGGTTGGATAATCACTTTTTAGTTTGTACTAAATTGTTTAGTAACTTTTTGCTAGAAAGCCCCCCAATCTCATTATTCATGATGCTTGTGAACAAACACATAGATCCTCATGCCTCTGTTTTTATATAATATACTTTGAGAACTTTAAAGCCAGCGAGTTAACTAGTTCCGTGTAGGAAAACTTCCGAGGGTGTAGTGCACGGGACCAGGGTTTACTTTGCAGGGGTGGGTCCAAAGGGCTCTACCTTGGAGAGGTTTCCTGACATAAAAAAAAAAAAAGAAAAGAAAGAAAAAAAAAAAAAAAAAAGAAAACTTTGAGAACTTTAAAGTGCTTAAATTTGCATTTCTATGATGGTAGCTTTGGATACAAGTGAAATAGATCATAAGCCTCACACGTTAATTGCAGGTTTGTTGAGCTCTTGTGGCAGCTTTCTTTGCATGCCCTGCGAGAAGTTCATAGGCGGACTTTTGCAGCCGATTTAGCGTCTAATCCACTGCCTGCATCATTGACAGATGTAGCCTTTTCACATGCAGCCACACTACTTCCTGTGACAAAGGTACTCCTGTTTTTTATTTTTTTGTTTTTCATCACAACATGAACTACTTGAAGGCAGTGATAGCGGGTATCCAGAGTGGTAGTCTCTGAATTGATGAAATTCATAAGTATGGCTATATTCGTGTGGGGTTTGTGTCATAATGAGTTATTTGACATGGTTAAAAAAGAAATTACATTCAGACCTCTGGTTTCGCCTCATTTTTCTTTTGGAGATCTTATTTTCTCTGTTCTAACATTATAGCCCTTTGTTGAATTATTTTCTATTGATATAAAAGGGCAGATAACGAATAATGTAGTTGCATGTGTGCTCAAGATATGCATTGTACTGTAGGCGTTGGATCTCTCTTTTAAAAAAAGAAAAAAAGAAAAAGAAAAGAAAATATTTTTACTTTATTCTCTTGTTAGCTTCCACTCAACATTCAATAGCAGTAATCTGAGTCTCATGGCTTCAACAGGCAAGAATAGCACTTGAACGGAGGAGGTTTCTTAAGAATGCAGAAACTGCAGTACAACGACAGGCCATGTGGTCCAATTTAGCTCATGAAATGACTGCAGAGTTTCGTGGTCTTTGTGCTGAAGAGGTATATCGAAACTCATTCACATTCTTGGAGCCGGCTTTTGTTTAATAACTGTAAATATATCTTCTTTTTGCATGCCGCTTTAGATTTTTTCCTTAACATTTTTTCGTGGAAAACTTGGACTTAGGCTTATTTACAGCAAGAGCTGGAAAAACTGCATGACTTGAGGAATAAAGTGAAGTTGGAAGGGGAACTCTGGGATGACCTTGTATCTAGTTCTAGCCAGAATTCCCATTTAGTTTCAAAGGCTACTCGCTTGTGGGATTCTATTTTAGCTCGAAAAAGTAAGTATTGTAGGACTGTAGCTCGCTGATTTTACTAAGAAAATTCGAATTATATCATTGGGTCCTTTATTTCTTGAAGAAGTTTATCCATATCATTTAGCAATTTATACCATGTATGGAAGGATGAGTCCTTACATCTTCAAAATTGTATTCCTTCCGTTAATTGCATTTCCTTCTTTCTAGATCTAGATCTAGAATAGCAGTCAGAGTTATATGCTGCTGGGGAGAGTTTATTGCTAATGCAAATTTGGTTTTTGTCCCTTTTTTTTGTAAGTTCTTGTTTCATATCAGCTTCTTCGAACACTTAGTGCAAACTACAATGATACATTCGTAAGCATTTTGTGCCTGTTGACGTGTGAGTTGAGCTGGAGATCCTAGTTTAAGAAGGTGGTCTTGGTCATAATGTTTCAATCTCTTCTCGTAATTATTTTATTTGTAGTCTCGGTATGAGGTTATTATTGTTCATTATCATATTTATCTGGAGGCTTTCTGAGGTTGGTTTCATCATCAATGTTTTGGCTGTAAGGACATGGGAATAACTGGAAGATGGGGTGAACTATCTTTCCATGTAGGCTGACATTTGTGTTGGGAAACGATCTTTCTTTTTCTTGGCTTCTGAATGAACAAGAAAAATTCAGAATTTTCTGTTTTTCGTTTTGGCTCTTACTCTACCATCCTTCTTTCTCAGAATTATTCTCTGATCACCTTAAAGCTCATCACATTCATGTACAGGTCAACATGAAGTTCTTGCATCGGGCCCTATTGAGGACTTGATAGCTCACCGTGAGCATAGGTAATTAAGCATCCCACATCATTATGAGTCTGTCTCATAGATTCCCCTTTTCTCCAACTTACCTACTCATCCATAAAGTTTCCCTTTTCAGGTACCGCATCTCAGGATCATCTTTGCTTGCAGCTATGGATCAGAGTTCTCAAGTTCCTTATTCAGATGCCTTATCTGTTGAACCTGGTGACCTACCTTCAACATGGATGGATGACAAAGAGCAGAGTGATGGATCATATGTCAACGTAAATAGGGGAAGGCTGAAGAAGAATGTAGATTCATCCCATTCACAAGTAAATGATGAAATGCTTTCTCGAGTAGATGATAGAAGTGGAAGAGCCCAGCCCACCGTTGATGTGGCTGAAATCATCAGGCGGTGGACACATGCCTTACAGCGTATTCATAAGCAGTCACTTCATCTGGTATGCTGTTTTCTTTATTCAAGTAGTTTACCACAATGGAAAATTCTCTATTAGCCACTAGCTTTGTTTTTATGGTGACACCCACTCAAGCCCGCCTCTATTGTACACTTTCTCTTTCTCATTTATGTTATGTAAAACTCTCTAGGAATACGGTTTATAGAAGTCTTTTTTTTAGTATTAGTCTGCATGTTTGGACTGCATCATCGAATTTGTCACCCCTTGGAGATTTAATGGTGAATGAGATTGGCTCACTCGATTTTGTTATTGATGGAGGTATTTTCCAGAGTGTACCAAAAAGGCCTCTTCTCTGAACTTGGAGGATTCCGTTCTTTGATGTACCATACATAATAGTTTGGTATGTAAATATGATAGGCCTCTGGTATCCAAAAAATCATTTTCTAGAAAAGATTAATTTGGAGAACACCATCCCAATGAGTTGGTTATATTCTGTTGCTAGTTTTGAGATAAGACGTTAATTTGCCTTTAACTGAAATATTGCCATTTTTATGTTTGTTCAATAGGCAAAAGCTAATAATGGAGAGGGTCCAGAAATCTTACGAAGCACACAAGATGGTGGTACAAGTGGCCATGCAGAGTCATTGGCTGCAACTCTTTCCGAGCATCAGCAACACTTAGCTAGCTTTCAGGTATGTGTGCACACCTGTTCTCCATGCTATTCTTTCTCGATGTGTATTTGATGTAATGATGCCTTAGTTCTTCCTTCGACCCGGATTTATAAGGTTTTTCTTAGTTGAGGTGAAGATGGCTTGTAATACGTATGCATATGCTCTCAATGCTATTCTTTCTCAATGCATATTTGATGTCATGATGCCTTAGTTCTTCCTTGAGCCTGAATTTATAATTGATTAGTGGAACTTCTTAGTTGAGGGGAAGATATGAAATGCATATTACCTGGCAAGTTATTTTGTCCTTTGAAATTTACATTTAGAACGTTGGATGGCTGGTGACCTTTTTTTTCTTTTGGTTTATGAACGTAGAGAAGCTTGTTCCTTAAAAGAGTGCTTTCTTTGTAGGAGTCCACTTCTTGGGAAGAAGCAATTTGTGTTCTACGCCTCACCGTTTTCCTTTTTGTTTTTAATAATTTGGAATCGTTATTCTATCATTGATGTCCAATTCATTATGTTTTTTTGTTTTATTATGTATTTGTAGCAATGTTGGGATTAGAGCATAATGTAAGAAAGTGAATATTTATAATGCTTCTCTTTTTTGATGGTGAGCTGTAATAGTACACAATTGATCAAAGAAATACAACTGTGGGATAGAGGGATATATGCATCTCTCCTGATTTTTTTATTACCAATTTAGACTCTGTTCAAATACTCTTCATGTGCAGGTACTCATTAACCAACTGAAGGAAGTAGCTCCAGCTATACAACAGTCAATATCAGAGTGTACAGAGAAAGTCCAGAGTATATCCTCCACTTTGCCTCCTATGACCAGACATCATGGTCAATCAATCTTACCTATTCAGGCTCAAAGCAGTGGAAGGACATTGGTAATTTTTTTTTACATCGGTAATTCTTAAATGAGTGACGTATATTGTGGAAATCTTTGCACCTACTTTAATTTATCCAACCTCGATAATTTACCTATATAACTAATATTAATTTCTTTTATCTTTTGGAATATTCAGGAAAATGGTTCTGATGATGTTGCTGAGGTGACTACGAAAATGTCTACCGTTCTGCTTGACAAGGTCTCATCCAGTCCTCCTGCTTTAAAGCTCCCACAGTTGTTTAGCTTGACGCTAAATTCTTCTGGAAAAGGTGGAAATATGCAAAAAAGAAACACTTCAGTTCATCAGACAAACCAAATCGAAAATTTTTCCGAAAGGAAATCTCTTGACCAGCCTCTTGCAAGGAATCTAATTGAAAATACACCTCGAGGTTACTGCATCTGCCCTGATTCTCCATTCATGCCCCTATGAAATACAAGCTTATTTGCTTTTAAGGCATTCTATTACCTATTAGAAACTGACCTTTGTCTGGAAACAACTTTAGACATATTGTGGTTTTGATTCTAAATATGGATTTTTTGCAGATAGTGATAATGCTTATGTTCAGAACTTGAAGAGATCTGTAAGAGAAGCTGCTCTATCGATGAAGTCATGCAATTCAGAATTGTCACGGGACAGTCATTCTGATGAAAGCTCTGGGCACTTCTTTGTACCTCTTTCAACAACTGGATTTTCTCATCTGGGCCTGGAAAACAAAGTGTCTTCTTTTAGGAGTAAAAGGTTGTTTGTATCTCAAGCAGAGAATCGAGCTTCTGATGGTAGTGTCAAGAGCAAGTATGATGAATTTCCTGACATGTTAAATGATTTGGATTCACTCAATGAATACGACAGCATAAGTGGCTTTCTCTCTGTTAGTGACTCAAATTGTGCAGCTTCTGATGCACAAAGGTCGTTTTATGACTTTGAAGAGTCTCAGGAGCAGGTGCTCTCGCCTCCTTTGCTAATGGACACGTCACTGTTAGCAGATTCTTATGAAGACTTACTAGGTATGTTGTTTTGGCCACAAACTGTTCCAGTGGTAGGCATTTACGTGTGGACTTATCTAGTTCAGTTCATTCTAATACTGAATGCTTTACTTTTAGCAAGAAAGATGCATGTATTGTACTGTGATCCTGTTAGAACTTAGAACCACTGCCCCTTCAAAAACAAAAACAAAATAAATGAACAAAGCTAGCATTACAGTTCTTTCCCATTCTTTACTTCTGCCTAACTTTAGTGGGGAAAACTTGTCTGATTTATTTCCCATTTAGAGATTTCATTGTTCTGAAAGTCTGTTCCATTGTGTCACAGCTCCACTGTCAGAAACTGAAACAGCTTTAATGGAGCGTTGAAACAGATGTTTGGGCAACCTTCCACATGTTCCAGCCAGATGATTTAGTTGCTGTGTTGGCATATTCTTTCCTCATTATTTTTGTATGACACGGTGCTTGTAGGATGCCTCTCTTCCTTATCATTCTGTAAATTCTGCCCACTTACTCGTTGCATTACTTTATCCCATTGTCGGGAGCAAACTATAGGCCAATGGCAGCACTTCTATACATGCTTGAAAGATGTAGGAAGTGAGATGGTCCTAACATATTGGGATGCTGACCTGGTTCTCAGAGGGCAAAATCCAAAGCATACGGTCCGGAAACTATCCCTTGCAGTATTGTTTGTAAATGCTACTTAATAAGAGAAATGCAGCATCCCATGGCCAGAGGTAGAAGGTGAAGCTTAGCCTTTTTTTTTAACCCTAACACTCATTCTAATAGCATCTTGTTTCGACATTCGAGATGGATCTTCGATGAACTGATTGTTGTGTTTGAGAGATGTGTAGCGCATGAATATTGCTGGATCTATTTTATTTGATATTCTTTAGTAAATCTTTGATTAGTTTAACCCTGTAATGAATATATCAACCAACCTTTTTAGGGCTGTTGACTGCCTCAAATTCTAGTTATTCTGCTAATTTCATAGCATTTACGAGTTCACAGGAGCTGGTCAAAGTTCAAACTCCATGCACATGGGAGTGAGTCTAGAGAGGCTGCCTGCTCTGAAAGTGGTCATCACAATAATCAGTAATCAATATCATTTACTAGCGAGTGTAAATTGAGAGGAATTGTATGTAACTGGGTCCAAATAGGCTGCCTGCCAAATACTTTTCCCCATTTGACCGACTCTTTGGCGTGGCATACGGGTGTTCTTAATTTTTTATTTTTATGCTAAGCAACATTTATTTAAATTAAAAAGATAAATTTTAAAAATAGAGATTCTGACAAACAACAAATATAATACAAGAAAAAGGAAAATTGTATATTTCCATATTCTTCGATCAAGTGTTCTGAGTTGGGGATTGACTTTGAACCTCCTTCCTCTATGGCTGGCACGGTCTTGGATGTGCTCCTGATGTGGTCTTCTCAACAACTTGGTAATTATTTTTATTATTTTTGGTCGGAACGATGAGTCTTAGGTGCAGGCTGCCTCATATCCAGGAAATATATATGGCTCCAAATTCTCGTAAATTTGATTTTGATCTGTGATTTCAGACAATAATGTCAAACATCTGCCTAAATTTGCCTTGTCCTCTCGGTTCCATACTTTGTAATTACAGTGAGTGGCTGTGTTTTATTTCTCTCGGATTATTAAGACCATATATATCAAAATCATGAACATAAATCTAAATGGATAATCCTAATTAATAATTATTTGTTATCAAAACATGCAATATATTAATTTTAATAATTTCTTGTACAAAATGAGACGCATTTAACCATTATGAAAATTAATATTTTATTTGCGGTTTGTTGCTTTTAATTTGGGTCGTGAACATATACTTAGTTGTCAATCAAATTATATCTAGTATTTATATAAGAAAGGGAAATGCTTCTCTCACATAAGGTGGTAAAAAAAATAAAAAAATAAAAAGATAATTTATTTTTTTATTTGTTTGGTGACTCTCTTGATAACCTTCCTACGTGAGAGTAGCACCACTTTATAAAAAGTAAAAATTATATGTGCGGATATTTTTTTATACATTTTATTGATATGATTGATTGTGTATTAAAAAAATTAATATAACCAATCATATCAGTAGAGTACACAGAAAATATATAAAATGACTGTATATAATATTACGCATATATAAAAAAAAAACACAAAATATGAGACTAAACATAGTCTAATTGTTATAGATTTGTATCCGCTATAATTAAATTATCTCAATCCAATAAGAATTTTGACAATTTAAATGAAAAATATTTATGAAATCTCTTTATGGGTACGTAAAATATAATATAAAAATACCCAAATTTCAATGAAATTATTAAAATATTTGAATCATAAATAGAATCTTAATTCCTTATATTCAGATAGGATATAAATCGAAGAATAATGATCATTAAGAATTCAAAGGCTCTAATCATACTTACAAATCAAAACCAACCCTTGTCCCCAAATTTGAAAAATTTATATTTTATGGTAATTACTTCTAAAGTCTTCAGACTCTTGGCGCGTGCTGGTAGGGTAGAGAGGTCTTTGAAGTCTTGAAGTGGGAATTTCGTACTCTGGAACCTAGCAGGCTACCTGTGACAATGGGTTGACAAAACCCACGCCCACTGTAGTGGCGCGTGGATGTTTCTATTTTTGTTTGTTAAACCGTAAGTACGGTTTTAACCTTTTATTTTTTCCCCTTCCAGTGGCGCTCCTGCTGGAAGTTATTGGGGGCTATTTTAGTCATATACGGTCTCTGATCCTAGAGAAAGTTAAAAAAGAGAACACGATTAAGGACGGTCTTGATGGGTTAGATATTGCCAGAAAGTTGAGGGGAAAAAGTGAGAAAGACGATAGAAAAAGGAAATATCAACAGCAATAATTTTGGTTATAACAAAAATACAACGCCACCAACAACAACAGCCAGAGATTTCTGTTCCTTAAGACCACTTTTTCTATTTGTTTTTTGGATTCTATCTCTCTCTCAACCTCTGAAAGGAGTAGCTGTACTTTCTCTGTGAGTATGGAGGAACAATCCTCTTTAGATTATTGTGGTTTGCTTCCCCACTTTTTTTCTTTTTCTTTTTTTTGATCCGATTTCTTTCTCTTTTCTAGTTCTCATTTTTGCGTTTACAACTACGAATTTAATGTTTTTCGTAATTTGTCTTCTCTTTTTTTAAGGTTACTTTTTAATGGAGAATGCTATCTGGGTTTTCTAGATCATACCCAGATCTCAATTCTAATCGATCGAGCTGAATAGCATGCACATCTTGGGAAAGCTGAAGAAAAGAGAGGGAGAGTAAAAGAGGTGAATATTCATTATCGCTTTCCCTTTTAAGTTGGTTGATCAGAGAAGTCAAAGTTTCTGGGGATTAATCGCATGACTTGTTCATTTTTATTGTTTGCTTGGTATAAATTGGTTTTCTTCATCTGGGTTTTTCATTATAATTCCAAAGATCACATTTCTCTCGGTGTAACCAGGGAAATATCCCATTTCACTTTATTGAAATGAGGAAATCTAGCTAGTGTTTTTGTTGTAATTAGTTTATTAGAATTGGGAATTTTTGTACGCCGTGTGATTCTAAGCTTGGGATGTCTCTGTAGCATTAATTTCTTATCGCGTAAAGTGGCTTTGATGTTTCTCTTCCAGATTTCCCTCGTTTCGGTTGGACCATTTTCAAAATCAAGAAAAAGATTGACAAACTTACGAGGGTGATTATCTCTTCAATGGACATGCGGAGTGCTAGCTCTGGCTTGAATTTGGTTTAATATATTGCTCGACCGAGATTGGTCCGTTCTCTCTATAATTGATGCTGTGTTTTGCTTTGGATAGTTTTCGACAAGTATTGGGTTCTCCAACTGCAGAAGGGAGCTTTTATTTTTCCATATTGGGTTCTTAAACTGCAAGAGGGAGGTTTTTTTAAATTTTCCAACATAAGTTATGATCAAACAGTTACTTAATAAGCTTCCACGCAAGTCCTCTAAGTCAGCCGAACATCGTGAAGGAGGGGGAATCTCTACCTCATCTTCAAATGCTTCTACCAGTTCCAGACACAGTGATTCAGCAAGTAATCTTTATGCGAACCCAAGCATTACGTCTTTCTCAGGATTTGATTCGTCAAATATAGGATTAAATCATGGCGGTAAGCTTATGCAAGCTGTGAATTTAAAGCCGAACGGGAATTTGGCAGGTTCCCCGTACGAGGCTTTGCCTGGTTTTAAAGATGTTCCGAATACTGAGAAGCAGAACTTGTTTATTAGAAAGCTCAACTTATGCTGTGTTCTGTTTGACTTTTCTGATCCAACGAAGGACCTTAAAGAAAAGGACATCAAGCGACAGATATTGGTTGAACTTGTGGATTATGTTGCTTCGGCGAATGGGAAGTTCTCTGAAACAGTTATGCAAGAGATGGTAAAGATGGTATCCCTAAATTTGTTTAGAACTCTCACTTCTCCACCCCGTGAGAATAAAGTCTTGGAAGCATTTGATTTGGAAGAGGAGGAACCATCAATGGACCCTGCATGGCCCCACTTGCAGGGTGTTTATGAATTCCTTTTGAGGTTTGTGTCTTCACCTGAGACGGATGCGAAGTTGGCCAAGCGGTATATTGATCACTCATTTGTTCTCAGGCTGTTAGATCTTTTTGATTCGGAGGACCCCAGAGAGAGAGATTACTTGAAAACAGTTCTGCACCGTATTTATGGGAAATTTATGGTTCACCGACCATTCATCAGGAAATCAATAAACCACATCTTCTTTCGTTTTATTTTTGAGACTGAGAAGCATAATGGGATTGCAGAGCTGCTGGAGATTCTGGGTAGTATAATCAATGGGTTTGCTCTGCCACTGAAAGAAGAGCACAAGCTCTTTCTTGTTCGAGCACTTATTCCTCTTCATAAACCAAAATGCATACCAATGTACCATCAGCAGTTATCTTACTGCATAACCCAATTTGTGGAGAAAGACTGCAAGCTTGCTGATACTATTATACGGGGTCTACTAAAGTATTGGCCAATTACAAATAGTTCTAAGGAGGTCATGTTCTTAGGTGAGCTGGAGGAAGTTTTAGAAGCAACTCAGCCTGCTGAGTTCCAGCGCTGTATGGTACCCTTGTTCCGCCAAGTTGGTCGTTGCTTGAGCAGTTCACATTTTCAGGTAGGTTGTTTACCAGTTCCCTCAGTTTCTACTTGTTAGTAACTCTTTCCCTTTCTAAATTTCTGAACGGACGACAGGCTTCTATAGTGGACGTTATGTAACGAGTCTTTAACCTGGCACTGTCATTTTAAGTGCTTGTTTGGGATTGTAGTGCTTTACTAAAAAGCTCTACTATTAAAAAGTTATTTATTGTTTGATAAACATGCACCTAAAGCACTTTTCAAGTTAGTTGTGATGGTTTTTTTCAAATGTGGCATTAGTAGGAGCTTTTCAACAAAAGCTTCAATATGGTGCTTTTTTAAAAAGTGGATTTTCAGTTTTTTTTTTTTTAGGTGCTTAAGGTACTTTTTATAAATTTACCAAACATACTCCCCCCCTTCCCCCTGGACCCTTTTAAAAGTGCTTTTAGGCCTTTAAAAGCACTTTTTAAGCCTCCAAACTCAAACCCAAACATGCACTAAGTGCTAGGATTTGCTCCATATGCTACTCTTTTCTAGTCATAGCATTGGTAAACTGGTATAAAATCATTTAATGGTCATTATACGAATCTGAAATTTGTAGACAATCATTTGTCTTGGGATTGACTAGATTAAGCAAATCATAGAACGTCATACAAATGTTAAGACTGATAATTGACTAATAAGAATTAAAAAAAAAAAAAAGACTCATAGAATGTATTTAGGTACCTTATGTATATTTTCTGTGTACACGGGCCATGCCTATCATATTCTGATCAATAATATTTATCTTTTACTTATAAAAAAAAAAAGAATGGGTTGTAATATATATTTTCATTATCCTTCCTCCTCGGGTGCTCTCTCTCTCTCTCTCTCTCTCTCTCTCTCCCCCCTCTTCTTTCTTCCCCCAAAAAAATAATACCCTCTTCGAGCTTAAGTTGGCTCCAGGCAGTTGCCAAATAAAATTTACATTTGAAATTGATGGAGAAGTTTGATGAGGTGGAAATGCTTGTGCTATTTGGCTCTCTCTCTCTCTCTCTCTCTCTCTCTCTCTCTCTCTCTCATTGCCTTGATAGAATTTTTTTTTTTGGGGGGTTTGTGTAGAGAGTTTCTTGGGGTTTTGCTGGCCTTAGCTGAGGTGGTAAAGCAGTGGGATGCTTCTAGGCTAAAATGCTATAAAATAAAATCTGTGGGAGATTTAGGGCCCGCTTGGATGCTTAAATATCTTAGTATATATGTGAATAGTAGTGAAATGGTTTGAGTTAAGATGTTTTATTGGATTTTGGGAAAGGAGAGAGAAAAAGTTGAATAAAAATATTATAAAATTAAAAAATTGTTTGAATATTGTTTTTGTTTTGAAATTTGAAGAAGTAGAATTGTTTTTTGTGTTTTGTTTGGGAGTTTGAGAAAGTTGTAATGATTAGGTAATGATTTGATGAAAAATTTGAAGATTTGAAATTAAAATTCTTGTGTTTGAGTGATGTTTGGGAAGGAAATATCTCAGAATACTTTAGAACAGTTGTGTTGCCAAACGGACCCTTAGCCTAGCTTTCAAATTTCATTATTGTTCAAGGAGTTTGACTGATCAAGGAAAAAAAAAGGATTGTTTAAGGAGTTTGAAAATTATTGATCATTTTTGGAATTCCATGTTTTTGCTGTCGTGCATGTACATATTATGAAGTGTCTGTCATAAAACTGATTATAAAATCTGTTAATTCATTTTTCTGGGAGCAACGTTGTTGCCTTTTAGTCTTAGGATTCCTAGAAAGGTCACATTTAGTGGTGACTCTTGAACATGTGGCACGTAACTGAATATTAAGGTTTGAGACTCAGGTTTGCTAGATAGATATTCATTGAGGGAGGATTTCTACAGTATCCCCATTGCATGTGCACCCGGGGTGATGAACCACAGATATTTGGTGATTGAATTGAGGAATATGCATAAGGTGGATATCCACAGTAATTATTTCATGTCTTTATTGCCGTAAAAGTGGTTTGTCCATGTATGGACATAGTATAAATCCATATTAGTCCAGTCTTAAGGCATTGCTGGATTCGGGGGGTGGTTAACAACAAATGGCAGTGATGATGTTGGTTGGTGGAAATTGTCCTGGTAAAACTAGACTGTGATTATGGGGCTAGTCTTAGGGCTGTGGGATACTAGTATTATTGAAGTTGCAACAAGGAACTAGTGGTGGTATGGCGTTGGTTGGTGGTATGGTGCTGTAGCTGGATTGCGGCAATGGTACTGGTATCTTGGCTGGCTTTAATTTGGCATATCCTTTTATTTCCTGACGTTTTTAAACAAAACAAATTATTTTGGCTGTTTAATTTAGATGCTCTATGTATAGAAACTACCAGTTTTATGTAGCACTACCAAACTATTATGTGGTCTGCCAATATACAATTGCACCAACTTAATAAGGTCCATACAACTATGTTGAGATATTCTTATGTTCTGGGTTTATTGGAATTATTAACTAGATCTAAACCCCTAGGGGTTGGCTCAAGTGGTAAAAGGACTTGGGCTTGGGGGTATGCTCCCTCTAGGTCTAAAGTTCAAATCTCCTTGGGTGCAAACAATTTCTAGGTGCCGTTGGATTAGGGGATTTTCCCTTGAATTACCTGAGGTGCATTTGCGGGAAACTCCTTGTCGAAGGCTTGTGCACCTTTGGGATTAGTCGGGACGCTATTCCTGGGCACCTAGTGCCAAATCGAAAAAGATTAACTAGATCTACTCACATTCAAGTTTGTGTGCTGTCCTCTTTCTCATTTAATTGATCCTCTTTTTGCAGGTGGCAGAGAGGGCTTTGTTCTTATGGAACAATGATCACATTGAGAACCTGATCAGACAGAACTGCAGTATTATACTGCCAATTATCTTCCCTGCATTGGAGAAAAATTCAAGAAACCACTGGAACCTGGCCGTACAGAACTTGACACTAAATGTTCGTAAAATTTTCTCAGATACTGACCCTGAGCTTTTTGAGGAGTGCTTGCTTAAGTTTCAGGAAGATGAGGCACAAGATAAGGAAGTTAAGTCGAAACGTGAAGCCACATGGAAACGCTTAGAAGAGATGGCTTCAATGAAGGCTTCCATCAAAGAAGCAGTGCTCGTCTCTTCCAAAAAAGTCACTCGTGCACCTTCTGGCTAGTGGGTTATTTCTGCAGTCGATTATAGTGGTTTGAAATTGGTATGCTGACTGACCATGAACAGACATTGCGATTTAAGTCATATGGGAAAAAAAATGTTACTAGTTCCTTGGTTGCTCTGATTCTGAATTCTTGATTTATCAGGTGATTGACCCACAAAGTCAAGGATGCCATTGCATGCATGGGTGTTACAGAGTTGCTGCATTTTGGTTTAACACGCCTGGATTGTATATATTCAATTGGATGGACAAGGCAAATGGATGCTGCAAATGGCTTTGGCATTGAAGCTTTAGCCTGCAAAATAGGTGGGAAAGGATAAGGATTTTGGGGGGTGGTGGGGGACTAGTTCGAATTTGACTTGTATAAGCTACATTTTTGTTTTTGTGAATTTGATTCAATGGAAGTAGGTTCGATCTTCTGATATATTAATATGTATCATCAACTTTGTTGTGTTTTTATGAGTGTTCTATTGCTTGACATAATATTGTTTAAAGATGAAGAGTTTTGTAGCCAGTTTGAATACAGCATCCATCGGTTGCCTCAAATTTCAACCTTTTTATGCTTTCCCCATTCTTTTTCCTTCCCTTCTCTTCGCATAATCCATTACTTTTCTTCTTGTAGCAACAGCGTTTATTGACGAGATAGCTAAGACTGCAGATTAACTTCTAGATTATATCGCTGACAATTTTGATCCAATCCACTCACGTTATTGAAAAATCTACGGATGGTTGGCATTATTCAATAAACTCAATTTCCTCATTATAAAGATTAGCAAAATATGGTCAAAACTGACGTTGTCTCTAATATACACTTCATGGCTAATTAAACACAATTAAAAAAAATTGCAATAAACATGTTGTCATTTTATATTAACTAATAGTATGAGGGATCTTTAGGTGTGGTTTTGATAGTGAGTTAAGTTGAGATGAATTGAGATAAAAGTTAAATAAAATATTATTAAAATATTAGTTTTTAATATTATTATCATTTTAAGATTTGAAAAAGTTTGAATTGTTCATTATATTGTATACGAAAATTTAAAAAAAATTATAATAATTAAATGAGTTGAAATGTGAGATTATTTTTCAATTCAAACGGAATTCAGTAAGAAATAAAAGTGATATTTTTACATTCTTTCAAAATAGATTTATTTATTTATAAATATAAATTTTTATATTTTTCAAAATAAGATGTGTCATCATTTTAATAATAAATTAGTAGTTAAGATGTGAATTAATTTTTGAAATGGGTTTAGTGTCATTGTTGCAATGCAGACACGTCACCCAAACGTAACATAAAAATCTGTTGGGCGCGCTTACGCATCTATTCAACAGAGAATTCAGAATTGCATGGTTGATGTAAGATATCAGCCAATTACAAGAAGCCCCCGACACATCACGGAAAACCAAAAACAAAAACAATATATATATATATATTAAAAAGCCAAATGCTACAGCGTAAAGTTGCATGTATGGCCAAGCCCATCACGCACCCTAAAGAAGAAGAAAGCCTCTCTCTCTCTCTCTCTCTCTCTCCCCCCACGGCATTGAAGCGCTTGCCAGCTTCAAGCAATCTTTAATTACAAAACCCCAGTCGCATGTGATGTGATCCTCATTTGGAGAACGGTAGGATGAACCGATAGTTCATAATTCTGTATTGGCTATCAATTTATTCATAATTTGAATTTTGTGTCTGAACAATCGCAGAGAGACAAGGAGAGATAGAGAAAAAGCGTGTTTTTGTTAGAAATGCCAAGCGTAGCTGTGAAACTCTATAGCGTCTTCTTCAAGTTCCTCTTGAAGCACCGGTTGCAGAATCGGATCCAGTCACCGCCCGACGAATCCAGCCCCTTCGGTGTAACCTCCCGTCCTGATGAGACCGTCGCCGCCGCCAAACCTTCCTTCACCGACGGTGTCGCCACCAAGGACATCCACATAGACCCCTTCACTTCCCTCTCAATACGGATATTCCTCCCGGACTCCGCTTTATACCCACCCGAAACAGACTCCAAACCCCACCACCACCCTCCCAGACCCAAATCCCGTCTACCAAGAACCAAACCACCGGGATCCGATTCCGATCCAGATTCCGGATCCAGTTCCCCCCCACTTGAGTCCTCCAGTTCTCCCTATCATGCTTCTCGCCGGAACAGCTCCGGCCCTCCCAACATCCCCAGCAACCCTAAGGAAGACCCTAGAAGGAATAGCTTCAACGTTCCCGCCAATGGCACGGACGGTTTGAATTTGATGTCGAGTTCTGTGGGAGGAGTTTACAGAGGGTACTCTCCGTCGCCGGAGAGTCGCCGCAAACTGCCGGTGATGTTGCAATTTCACGGTGGCGGATGGGTCAGTGGGAGCAATGACTCTGTGGCCAACGATATTTTTTGCCGACGAATCGCAAAGCTCTGCGACGTGATCGTTGTGGCGGTGGGCTACCGGCTTGCGCCTGAGAATCGCTACCCGGCGGCGTTTGAAGATGGATTGAAGGTATTGAATTGGCTGGGGAAGCAGGCAAATTTGGCTGAGTGTAGTAAGTCGATGGGGAATGCGCGTGGCAGTGGTGCCGGCGGCGGCAGCGGTGGCGAGTTTAAGAAGTCTCAGATTTTAGACTCTTTCGGGGCGTCAATGGTCGAGCCATGGTTGGCAGCGCACGCAGATCCATCGAGGTATCAATTTCAATCTCATTGTGCTTTTCTAGAATGCTTGCATTTCTGTGTGACATTGTTCAGAAATTAATATGATTGGTGAATTTGTGTTATGGTTTGCTTATGACAATTGAAATTAATTCGGTACAAGATGCGATCTTTATTGCGTGGTAGAATATACAAGTTAAGAAGTTTACAAGTGTTGCTCGTGTAAATTTCAGGTTTGGAGTGGTGTGTAAACTTTAAATGAATGTGAGTGAAATTGATAAAGAAGTCGTAACTGTCATATAGGTTTGTTGAATGAACCACGTCATTGAAGTTTCGTTACCCATGCTTAAAATAGGATACTTAATCATTCAAGAAAAAGGTGATACAAATTGAATATGAGTTGTATGATAGTGTTTATGATATTGTTCTTAAGGATGTGCCTGGCGGTGATGTCTCATTTGGGTCCGTTTTGCTAGCTGGTTTGTTTTAGTCCATCACTGACATCGGCTACCATGCACCAATGGGAGTTAGCAAGATTAGTTGAAGGAATCATACAAAGGTTATTTTTTTTTGTAATGCCTTCTCGTTCTGTTTGACATATTTTATGACTGTGAAGATTAAAGGAGAACGCGTAGTTGCTTGTTCAGATGCAGTAAGTTGTGCTTATGAAAAATTTATTATTGCCTCTCTTATATCATGGGACTTTCTTGGGTTAGTCAATGGAACACCACCCTTGCTCTTAACAATGTCTTTGAGTTGAAAGCCGAGCTCCTTGAAAACAATTGCTTTCTTGCTTTTATTTGGGGCAGGTGGGAGGAACGGGATGTGGGAATCTTTAGGGATGATTCAGTCTTTGGCTTTTGTTTAAGAAGAACCTATTGGCTTGCTTCTGTCCGAAGTTGCAACAATTTTCTGTTTTTGTTTTTCCAATATCCTCGTAGACTAGATTGTGAGGCTCCTCATTATATTTGTTGGAGCTTTTTGGATTCACTTGCCGATTACTCATGTTTCAAGCTGATCATCTTGAACTTTGATCTTTGTAATTGTTCCATTGGCAATTGAACCTGCTGGCATAGGCACTACTTGTGGATATCATATGGCAATATTGTTTCTGCAAAGTTTAGATTGTTTGTTCCGAAGGACTAGTTTGGTATCTGCTTGTAATGCGATAGATCTGAGCTCCTTGATTTCAGGTGTGGATTGGTTGATGCAAAACTACTTGGTTTGTTGCCAATGTGACAACTTGGGCCTGGTGGCAGTTGGTGCATTATAAGTTATTCATATCTGCAGTGGGATTACTTATTTAGGTTTCCATCTTGTGAGTTGACTAGGTGGTTGGATGGCCAATTGTTTGAAATGTTCTTGATAGAAATATTAATAACAGAGATCTTTTTCCCTTGAACATTTTAAGATATATGATGTTTTTTGGCTCTCTCGAAGTTATTGCTTTGTTGTGTCAATCATAAAAGCTAAAAGGTTAAATCGTAGAATACAACTCCAAAAACATACTTGAATTCTATATCCAGGCCTTTGCACATTCTATTGCATTGCCCTAGTGATTTGGTTTACCGTTCATTTAGACAGGAGATGGGAAATTGCAACTTAATCCAATTGAAAATATCTGGCAACTACTAAAGAAAGGCCATTTTAAAGGATTGCGTATTATTTAGATTCTTGTACTCATGTCTTGTAACTCCAAATGATTAAGCTGGTGAATTTTTGGATTGCTTCTATTTTGTTGAATATATAATGTATGGCTTGTTGCCATATGCTCAATCTTTCTTCTTCGTGGCTTGTTGGTAGTTTTGGACCCCTCCGACAATTACTAAGATGTATAATTAATACAAATAACACGGTGGATTTAGTAGTAATGCCCTTGGAAAAGGAGGATTTGTTTGATATTCTTTTTTTTTATTGGTAAACAAAATTTTATTGATCATAAGAATAGGCAAAAGCCCAGGTATACAGGTTGTTTGATCTTCTGCAGACCTGATATATTGCCAGCTTTAAGTATAGCCACATAAGGTAGCATCCATAAAATTAACTTCTAATGCTGATTATGTAAACAGAAGGTAATCATATAGAAACCCACCCTCTCAGAAGAACTTGAATGCCGTTCATCAAATCTCTAAGCCATTTTCATTTATTGAAAACAGATGTGTTCTCCTTGGTGTGAGCTGTGGTGCAAACATTGCTGATTATGTTGCTCGGAAAGCTGTTGAGGCAGGCAGACTTGTTGATCCTGTCAAAGTGGTGGCTCAGGTCCTAATGTACCCATTCTTTATTGGAAGCGTCCCCACACATTCTGAGATAAAGTTGGCAAATTCCTATTTCTATGACAAGGCAATGTGCATACTTGCGTGGAAACTTTTCTTAGCAGAGGAGGAGTTTAATCTTGACCACCCAGCTGCTAACCCTCTTATCCCAGGACGGGGGCCTCCTTTAAAGCTCATGCCTCCAACGTTGACAGTGGTGGCAGAACTTGATTGGATGAGAGATCGGGCCATTGCTTACTCAGAGGAGCTTCGGAAGGTAAATGTAGATGCTCCTGTTCTCGAGTACAAGGATGCAGTTCATGAATTTGCAACCCTTGACATGCTTCTCAAGACTCCACAGGCTCAGGCATGTGCCGAGGACATTGCCATCTGGGTCAAGAAATACATTTCACTTCGAGGTCATGAGTTCTCTTATTAAGTTGGATGCAAGAAAATCAAGATATACATTACAGCAAGATGATCGTTTTCTTGTGACTGCTCTGTTAATAGATGAGATCAAGATACTGAGCTGCCATTACCTGGGGATTAGGATATCTTGCTTTAGCCTATATCTGGCTCCTCGAGCTGTTGGGTTGTTATTTATGTTCAGATTTACTCCTTTTCCTCTTCTTTTTGTAAGATAGAGAAATTGTCGGAGTAGGATTTAGTTGAGCCTGTGAGGTGCATTTACCTTTGCTCGAGTAATGAACGCCACATTTGGACGTTCTTGTCAAAATTTTCCTGTGTATTATGTACTGTCACTCATCAATCGAGTTCAATACAATGAAATGCTCTCTCTCTTGCTGTTTACTTGTATTTTGGAAATATCAATATATATATTGAGTTCATATGGCGTCCTTAGGCCATGGCTCTTGGCCTACAAGCCCTACGGTTTAAAATATCTATTTCATCTTTGGCACATAGTTTGAAATAGCTGGTGTTGCATTCTATTCTGGCTTGCGTATGGCCATAACATGATGCGTTTAAGTTGGGAATATTCACATCATACGTGGAAAGCCTCTTTGTATACCTTCCACTTCAAGCATATTCAGAAATAATTCTGCAAAAGGGGGAAAGAAGACGCACCATCAGCAATTCTCCTTGTTCTCGAAGGCATCCTTTGGTCACATCGCATGCATGGTGAGAGAACCAAGTATCATGAGGTGGAATCGTTCGGGTACTTGCCTACCTTTCCTATAAAGGCAGGCATCAAAACTGAATTACTGCAAATTCAAGCAACCCGAGCACATTTTCCTAGAAGCAGGATTGTTCAGATCCTTCGTTCAGCAATACATTTCTTGGTTATGATTGCACCCCCCACACAAATTTTTAAGCTCCTCTCACAATTTAGCTCCTACTATATTAAAAAATTTAATTTAATTTGAATTGGTAAATTTAAAATTGTAATTTATATTTTATCATTCTTTTATACGTGGGTCAGACTTATCTAAATAAATAGACCAAACATATGAAATTTCTAATTAAAATAAGATGAGATGTAGAGTCAAAATTTGAAACCAAATTACTTGATGGCGAATACCATATTGTGATCAGAATTATTCCCATGTTACAATGGTTCAACTTAACGCATTCAAATCATGAAACAACCAAGAGGCCGATTCCCGTAGACAAAACCCGCACGAGGCACAAACACAACTGCATGATCATGATCCTAATACTTGCTGCTTTCAACCAACACACACAAGAAAGGGAGGCAAAAGGAAGGCCAAGGCCGCAAGCAATAATGTTGTGGTGAGAAGATGAGGGGAGAGCATCAGCAGCAGCAGCAGCAGCAGCAGCAGCAGAGTCACCATCTTCAGTGCCTGTTTTAGGGGACAGAGTCGATGTGGGTGAGTGCACATATGTCCAAGAGGGCTCAGACATACCCACAGCTACAAACATTGCAAGCATCATGCAAAGTGAGGCAAAGGGAAGCCATTGCAATCTGGTAATTGCCATTTCCGGCCACCGATCGAGTTCAGGCAATGAGAGTGAGCCTATATTGTCCCAAAGTACGTGGTAGCTAGCTCTATATATAGAAGTGAAGGTTGATAGATGTGTCTTAAATCTTCCTTAATTTACCACTACTGCCTTCTATCACCGGGAATCTTAAAATATTTATTGAGTATTTAATGATATCTAAAATTTTCATATGAACAATAATAAATATTAAAAATTCGTATGAATTTAGACTCGAGAAGTCCTGACGGCTTTAAAAGTCAATATTTAGCCATAAATGTTCTGATCACAGCAAGAAAACTCCTGCTGCCCCTTGGAGATTAATCATAATAATTGAAAAATGGAAGTCATTGGACAAACCAGTTACCTGCCTGCAACAAAATTGACTATGTTGTGGTCCTAATGAATGGTTGGGTGAAGCTGATAACAATATTGATCCTATATTTAATTAAATTCCTCAACTTCTTCGTTCTTCACGAGTTTATACTTTACGTTAAAATATATTGAAATTATTAAGATTTGAGGTAAGCGGTGAATTCACATGCATGGTAACAGAGTCAGGTTTTGAGTTCAAACCTTTATTCCACGCTTTATGATATTTAATTAAATACTTACGTGTTAGGGCTTACTTATTGAAGAAGAGTTTGACCCACGCGTGAGAATGTGTGTTAAATCTAAGGTCAACATTATTATCACTGGAGGAGGGATTTGTTGTATTAGTTGCATGCTCTGTACATGCCATTCATGTAAATTCAAAACACCTTTGTTCTTCTTTCTTTATTTCTTCTGGAAACTTCATTCATAGGGGAAAAAATTAGGAAGTATAAATAGGTATGTTTTCTGAGAAAGTGGTGGGGGTAACCCATTTTCTAAGGTTGTGTGCAAGGTATCATGTTCTTCTTACGATCTTGCACTATGAAAGGACCAGGATTTGTTCGTCACATCGTGTAGACATACAAGTAACACCATCAAATCATTAACTGTGTTCCATGAGTTTCATGTTTCTTATCAAACGTGTTATTTTCCTTTTTTTGTTGGGTGGGTCGGGCTTTTGAAAATTACCAAGATAATCAATTTATCCAAACAGGCTATTTGCACAACAATATAATCAATTTATCTAAGAAACTCAACGAAACTTTAGTTAAAATCATATCCAAATTCATCCTGAGTACAGATAACTTCTTGCTATGAAGCAACCAGGAAGAACTCACTTTTTTACCCATGCATCCATTGATACAAAAAGCAAACAACCATAAACATAATCAGGTCTTGAGATACAGTAGTACTGCTCCCAAACCATTAGTAACAGAGAAATATGTACAATGGTATTAAGAAAGCCAAGGGCTCCAACACCGTTGTTGTGATCAGATGAGCAATGAGATTAGCAGCGGCTGAGCCACCATCTCCAGCACTGGTTTCTGGAGAAGGAGCTGGTAAGGATGAGTGCGTGTATGGCCAGTGGGAATCACACATACCCACCGCTGAAAGCATTGCAAACATCAAGCAAGTTGAAGTCAATGCAACCCTAAGCATTCTAGTCGACATAATTTCTTGCGAGTTCAGGCAATGAGTGAGCCTACCCTATCAAAAGTGGTGGCTTTATAGAAATGCAGAGGTCATAGGGCAAGTAGTATACGGCATACCTACTGCTTAAATCTTCCTTGCCTAGGAGCTTGCTTGATGTACAAGGCATTATTAGAGTAATCGATCTAGTCAACCAAACAACATTACATTATCATACTGAGTGTCCCACCGCAGAAAAACTCTTACCTTTTGGAAACTGTCTAAAAATATCTCTTGCATTTCTGTAAGCTTGATACATTTTACAAGTTGGGGGAACACGAATCCTTTGTTATAGGTAGCTTTGTATTAAGTACAGTTCAATGCGTTAAAATCGTTTCTGAATTTCTCATACTGCTCATTTCAATTGTAGATTCTTCAAACATTGAAAGATTGTGAAGCTTCTCATCATCAAGCAGCATAAGAATTGGGCCTTTTTCTAAAATAAATTTTGTCAAATGCTAACTCGTAAATCATTTTGAGTTCGTTGAATGTTTCATAGTTGATTGTGTATGAATCATTCATGTCACATGAGACATCGAATCATTCATGTCACATGAGACATCATAGACCATAGAACCACCATTTCCTGGAATTTCATTGATAAAAAAAACTTAATCAAATTGCAACATAATAATCTTAGCTAAAGATCATGGCCAATAGGACTGAGTAACAATTGTGGTATATCTATGATTTATGTCAAAGCACACTGAAATGTGTGGTAACAATCTCCAAGCTTTTAAAAGGCTAAACTACAGATGCCGGCCTATAATTCGAAGGTTAACTGCTCTAGATGCCATTGCTCTAAGGTTTGCTCTGGCAGAGTAAAGAGGTCTGCTAGGCTGAGCATCAGCTCCGCTAAACACCTCCAGGAACTCTTCTCTCTGCAACCTTAGTGCTAATGCCGCATCCTCATCTTGGCTCAGCATCCCTCTTCTTCGTGTCACCCTTGTATCTCTACTTGAAACCCTGGATGGTCGAGTACTCAGGTTCCTCACATTTCTATGAACCCCTCTTTCGGGCGTTTGATTTTGACCCTCGACTCCTCTCTGTGATCTTAGAGCAGATGATGCAGCATCATCCTCATCTTGGCTCAATATAATCCCTCTTCTTCTGGCATTCGTATCTCTGATTGATACACCTGATGCTCTTGTACTTCGATTCAGATTATCATAAAAGGCTGTTTCTGGGCTTTGACACACGGTTTCTCGACCATTCAAGGCACCTGCTGCCTTCCTTGCTTCTACCTCTTGTGGAAAGAGAAGTTGTATTGTGTTCCAAAGAACCGTGTTAACAGTGCAAGATCTTCCATTGCTACAAATTCAAATCAAAGATGTATAAAAACATAGTAAACCCCAATGATAATATATAGATTATTTTCAATTATGTCTGAGAGTTTCACCTTATCAATTGCCTGCATTTTGGGCACCTTTTACCGCATTTGTCTGCAGCGGATCTCAAACATTTCTTACAAAAGCTACAATTAGAGAAAACTACACAGGATTAATTGGTGAACACTGGATTTAAGAATGTGATATTAAAGAAACTGAATCCCAAGAAAAAAATCGGAGGAACAAATGCATATGAGAAAAGGGCATCCCTCTAGTCTGTGGTATATTCAAATTTTCTGCTTTGTTAACTTAAAAGATTGAGTCTACCTGTGCCCACAAGGAGTGGTACTTGGTTCGAAGCAAATTTCTAAACAGATCTGCAAGAAAAATCAGACCCATTAAAGTTAAATGAACATCATTTGCTTTTAATCGGAGGAAAAAATCAGATGCTCTGAACCATCGAAAGCATTCTTACCGCGCAAGATAACTCTTCTTTAAGCTTATCCATGCAAGGAAGAGCTGAACTTGAGCGTGAAACACGAGTATTCTGTTCAGGTGATTCCTTTGCTCCGATTTTCTTTTCATCATTTACAGAAGCTTTTATTTCGGACTTATTTTTCTCATTCTCTGTGCCTGAATAGTACACAAACAATTATTTTCTTTCCTTATAGCTTTCCCAGTAACCAAACTGGAGATCTTTGAAAAGAAAATATAAAGGCACCAGAAATCCATATCTTCAAAGAAAAGACCCATATGAATTTAATACCTTTTCTTGCAGTTTCTTCTTCATCTAGATCAAGAACGGAAGCTGGGATTGAAATTGGACTTCTTCTCTGAGCCCTGCGTTTTCTGAAAGAAAGAGCATGTAGTGTCCCTTTAGTTGCCCAGAAAATGGATGAAAGAGAAGGAAAGAAAAACATGAAAATCTAAAATCTTAATAGCCTTCGGTAGGGTGATTTAATTTTCCCAACCAGGAATAGGTTCTAATTAATGGTTGGGTTTGCCAACATCGTACCTTCTTGAATTTGTGGGTGGGGTCTTGAACTGGATATCAGAGCGTTTCTTGTACTTAGACTCTCGATCGGGTGTGTCTTCGACAACAAGGCTGGCAATAAGAAGGGTCTCTTCATCCCAACCAGCCATGGCAGCTACAGATTTGAATCTGGGGCTGAACACAACGTCCACGTTTTGCCCATTTTCATCTGGGTTTTCTGGGTCTTTTGGACTTGATCTGGGCTCTACGCTCGGCATTTTTTTCCACTACTTCTGGTGGGTTTCTGAATGTGAGAAGGAAAGAGCAGAAATCGCTAGCCGGGGAAAAAAAGAAGAAGAAGACAAAACCCTACAAGGCTACAATGAAGGAGGAAGCAAAGAAGGAAGTAGCACGTAATAGTCCCTAACGGTTGGATTTTTTTGAATTGGATGTCGTTTTGGCTTCTCCAACGGCTATATCATTAAGTTATGGAATCATCTTGGTAAGGAAATAACCATTCTGTTCAGTTAGAAACGTATCACATCACCACGTGTGAATCAGAACAATAGAGATTAGGATGAAGAATAATATTATTTATTTATTCGCATAATTAAGTATTGCTGCTTACGTTTTAGGATATACTATATAAAAATAAATTAATAAATTGATATGACTTGACGTGATATATTAAATTATAAAATTATTTTTATTATAAAATAAATTTAACAAATTTTATAAAATTATATTAATTTATAAATTTATTATATATAATCTTTTGATACATGTAACAATTTTTATATATAATTTTATAAAATTAATTTTTTATTTTTTTTTAAAAAAAACGAAGCTCTATATTATTAATAATCTTCGCTTATAACGAAAGAATACCGTTATAAATAACCGACACCTCATCTACATCGTAAATAAAGAAGGCCCAAAGCATCCGGTCGCAACATCCCCTTAGCTTCGCGAGGAAAGTCTTGAATCGCCAAGATATCAGTTGACTACCCCTTAACTTAATTTTTTGCTAATCTATCTGCCACCTAATTGACTTAACTTAATTTTTTGCTAATCTATCTGCCACCTAATTGACTTTGCGGTAAGCATGGTAGACCTGAATAACCATGTGAGATTAGCAAAGGCCTTTACTAAGTCCCATGCATCCCTCACTGTCCAACTGACCTCAGACTTGTGCTGCCACCATGAACAGACCACCTTCTGAGTTGAAATTTATATTGAATAAAGTGGCATGCTTGTACTGGTTAATTGTAAAATAAATTAAAATAGTTAGGTGTACTATTTACTCATAACCAAAAAAAAAAAAAAAAAAAAAAAAAAAAAAGGAAAGAGAGAAAAGAAAGCCAAATCCTTACTTGGGCATGGTACATGTTATATGTTCTTGACGACCAAATTATGATTGATGGTACAAATTGTCAAAAAGTGTTATTTTGAGGTATATATGCACAGTTTTGAAAGTCTTAGGTATAAATTAGAAAAATAAAAGGATAATTTGAGGAGGTTATTCTTTTATGTTTGGATATGTAGTTTATGCTTTCTATGATGCCTACACCTGTAGATACAATATTTTGCATTCCAATGAAAACATTATCTGCTGAAAAACGATGGAACCTCAGAATTCTTTTTTACAATGAAAGCTACTGATTGTGATCTTCCAACTACTGCGAAACCTGCTCGATCGAGCGCTCTATCTTCTGTCATCCCTATAATTTTATGAGCATCTTAGCTAAATGATTTGCTAATTTACTAATAATATCTTTATTATTGTCTTTTGTGCGTGTTAGTTAGGCATCTTTGGCAACTGATGCAAACTCTTTTGCATTGGCTTTGCAGTTGTTATCTGGGTAAGATCATTCTGGCATTGGCTTTTGTCATCATCTAGTACGTCTTTGTTCTTGACTTCTTGCACCAAGGAAGACGTCATGGATTGCGATAGGTTTGATTTCTGCAATAGGGTTCTTTAGGTTTTGAATATTCCAACAAAAACTAAAGTAAAAGCTACCAAAACTTGCTTGAGCACCTTGGTCTTCTTTCCCCGTACTCATCTTATTATATATATATTGTAATAAATAGATAATTGTGATTAAGGCCAGACGGCCCACATGTTTGTATATCGGATGGCAATGGAAACCAAAAAGCTTGCACGGATATTCTAATGCATGAACCAAATTAAAGGCAGTGAATGCCTTTCTATCTTTCTGAAATATGAAGTATACAAAATTCTGAAGGTGGAAATGCAACTCTCTGTTACATATTGATACAGGATCATCTTTCAACATATCTTACAAAATTGGTGTCTGATCAAATTCTTTCAGAATCTTACTTTCTACTCTTTACACACTCAATCTTGTATCGATTAAACGAAGCATCTCACCCTTCAGAGGACTGACAATTCTGGTAGTACGACAGGAACGAATAGGATCTTTTGATGACTATGTCAAGACTGAAGAAACTCTATTTGTTCCTTGTTCCTTTTGTACTTCCTAAATTCAATCAATTAACGCTAACTCCCAAGCTAACAACGTCATCTTTTCAATGTACATAGATTCAATCGAGTTTCTAGCTTCCAAATGAATTCATGGCCGGAATTGCATGGTATTTTCATGTTGTGGTGAAAGGCATCTAACCCCTTCAAACTAAAATATGAGAAGAGTTGCCTCCAAACGACAAAACTGGCCAGCCTTCAAGCAAAGAAAGAGAAAAACTAGCCAGCCTTTAAAGAATCAGGAATCCTATCATCAATTTTGTTAATATTATTATTATTGTTGTCGCTGTTATTATTATTATTATTATCATTATCACTATTATTTTGACTTTGCGGAGAATAAAACAGGCCAATAGGAGAATACTTCTTGGTAGCGAGGGTTCTTCTTTTCTGTGTTGTTTCTAAAAAACTGGCCAATTTATAATCACAACCTTCCATGCTTTATTGGCAATAAACTCAAAATGCTTTTTTCCATTCAATCATTTATCTCCCCCCATGAACAACATCCTGCTCTTTTATTAAATGAATGAATGACCTGGCAGCATCTTTGCTTGGTCTAGATGCCTCTTTATAAGCAACCCTTTCTTTATATTGCTGATCAGCAAAAGGCTGGCTTGGGGGGGCTCCTCACTTTTTGCTTGGTAGAGCTTGTAAAAATGGGAAGGCAACCTTGTTGTGATAAGGTTGGATTGAAGCGAGGCCCTTGGACAATTGAGGAAGATCACAAGCTCATTAACTTCATCCTCAACAATGGTATCCATTGCTGGAGAATGGTTCCTAGGCTTGCAGGTATCTTTTCATGACCATTCCTTCCCTATCCTCATGATAGCTCTCAAACCTTCGTTTAATTTGTGTTCATGCGTGAATATGTGTCATCGTGAAGGATTGCTACGATGTGGGAAAAGTTGCAGATTAAGATGGATTAATTATCTAAGGCCTGATCTTAAGAGAGGCGGTTTCACAGAAGCAGAAGAGAATGAAATCATTCAACTTCATTCGCATCTTGGTAACAGGTATAATATGTTTCATTCAAAACAAGATTGCTAGATAGAGTTTGCAAGCAATGCCATAGGATACTATATATGTTGTTGTTGAGCTGGTACTTTCTCCTAACATAATTGAACTTTTTGCAGGTGGTCTAAGATTGCTGCACATTTTCCCGGCCGCACAGACAATGAAATCAAGAACCACTGGAATACGCGAATCAAGAAGAGGTTAAAGCTCCTTGGCTTAGACCCTGTGACTCACAAGCCAATTGAGAAAAAAGGAAATAGTGGTGACAAAAATGAGACAGCATTAGAATCAAATTCACCAAAAGGACGAGAGGATAGCATGGAGGTTAATTCCATGGATAATTATAATTATACTAAGAAGGATTCTCTGGGAATAGAGGAGAAAAGGGATAAAGTGGAATTAAACTTGGATGAAACTAATGATCTGCTAAACAATTATGATATTTGCTGGGGTAGCTTGGATTTTGGATCATCGATGAACCAAGAAACGAACAATACTACCTCTAGTCCTTCATTTTCTTTGGAAAACTCCAGCAACCCCTCTGTGGGTGAATCCCCCTCTCTACAAGATTGGTTTCATGGAAGTGTGGATTCCATACTCTCATGGGATGGCTTCAGTTATCTAGAACAGGACCTTTTCTTCTTGTAAACCAGCAAATGAATATACTCCCATCTGTCCCCTAAGCATCTTTGGTTTCTTTTTGTATGAAAGAGTGTCATTAGTTTTGTGAACGCTAAGCAAGAACATTGTTAGGGAAATTAGTGTGAAGCTGATAATTGTGAGTTCCTATCCAGTAAGAAACTGTTCATTCCTTTCTTTCACTTTGATCCACCTCCGACCAGCGGGGCTTAAAGCTTTTAACCTACTGCCTGCCCTCGTGTTTATGGATTTGCTGCAGTTTCTTTTTTCTTAATATTCTTCGTGAATCTGAATTTCTCCCTAGTGTCCTACATCATAATGAAAGTGTCCGAGTATGTATCCTTTTATTATTTTGTTTTAAATGTGACATCACAAAACTTGAGCATGCGGCCAAAGGAAACAAAAAATATTGCTAGAGTACGGCCATGAGTGTCTGCAGAGATTATGCTTCTTTCCATGATCACTCTGTCCAGGATATAATAGCTGTGCTGGGACTACTTGTCCATTCAATATAATATGATCAACTGCTTAACTTTGTGATTATTGTTTTTTATTGGTAAATAATAGGGTCCTGCTAAGCACTGAAAATCATGATATGGAACCTCAGCATTCTTTCTTTATTTTACATGCATGCACCTGTAGCTAAATAGAAACAGCCAGAGAATCCACATGCATGCACCTGTAAATGCCTCTTCTGGGCATTACGAAGTCGATCAGGCTCATTCATGCATCCATATATGCATGAATTCCTGGCTTCATATCATGATTCGATTCACAAGATCAAGCTCATACAATCTATATGGAATTGACAGCCTGATTGGCGACAGAATTTCCGTAGTTAAATTAGCCTAGATAGCAATACTCTGGTCAATATGTTCGATTTTAAACCAAAACAATTAACAATCACATCATCTTGTGCCAATTAGCTCAAGCGGCCGCACGTACGTACAAGTTTAATACTCGTAGCATTAATGAGTACAACTACAGTTATAAAAAAATTACATAAAAATAATCTCACAAATTGACGTAACTTCATGTAATCCATTAGATTTGTCGTAGTTTATCTTTCTGCCCACTTGATAGTGTAAGAACTCATCACTATATGGTTCGATTTCTTCTGATATTCGTGGTTTAAATTAATTAAAAACTAGGCCGAAGTATTTTGGGGTCAACGTGGCAGACGACAAAACCACATTCACTTGCTGCTACATAGTTAGTAAGCGAATACATTGCGTCATCTCACTTCTTATAAACATCAGCACCATCATCGCTCAGCAATAGTTGGTAAGTTAGAAAGATAATGATAGATACTTTGGAGGTCATTGTCTATGAAGTAAACTGCCATTACTTTATGCTCATCATTGTTTTCTTCCAAAGAAGGCCAAAGTCTTCTTTACTCATATGATAACTACTACCCACCCGTCTCGAGTACTATTTTAGTTTGATAAAACCTACGTTATAAAACCTAAAGGATTAGCACGAAAATATGAGTTTGGACCACGAGAGTAGCAAGATTATCCTATACATATACTATTAATTCTTTACTGAAATACATGGGACTCGACGACCAATATTATCTGATGCACCTAGCGGCAAAGAAATGCTTTAATATTAGAGACCCTTGGACTAAGCAATCTCTCTCTCTAAACCATCAATAGAAAAAGAATCGAGTGCCATTCATGGTCCTCGTACAGAAAACTTCACCAACTAAGAGGCCTTTTTCTTTCTCACACCTTTTGAGATGCGCTTCAGCTCTACTGTCCCCCCTTTTATTCCCCTGCAAAGTTAAAATAACCAAAAAATGTGAAGGGAAGCCAGAAAAAAGCTGACATGAATGGGGCAACAAAGAAATTAGAGAGACATATACCTCTGGTGCATATAAATGAAGATATAGAAAAGTGGCAACAGCACCAGAGTCAGAACGGAAATAGAAAGGTAGAATATACTCCTAGTCTTCTGCACAAATGACATATCATGGCTTCAAAGAAGAGAATAATCAACAAGACTTGCTAGAAACTATTGAATGTAAGGATAGCTTTTATACATTTACATAGATAAAATACTAAATAATTTGATTGACTTCAATTATCTGATTCAAATGAGTTAATTGCAGAGATTCCAAATATCTAAAGTTCAACTTACCATGGAAAGAAAGCCTATAGAGGGGAGAGGCATGTAGACGAAGCGCATGTTTTCCATTTTCCTCAACATTATGTCAACCTTTTATCTTTACTTTTAGTTAAAAAAGGACTTTAGGAGATTAAAGACAATACTTAACGCACTATCTATTCCTTACTTCTTGTATGCTTGTAGAGTCTATCTGAACATACAGAAAAGAAAAAAGTGAAACGTGATGGTGAACTTTACCCTGTGCCCTCTAGAGAAGGGTTTCTGACCTCCAGTGCAAGTGTGAGCATCACAGAATTGTCGCAAGAAAAATTCTGTTACAATCCAATTACATAAAAAAAAAAAAGATTATCATTATCTAATAAAAAAAAGTCGTAACATCACAAAGGTGCAATTATGACAAAGTAAAATAAAATACTACCATGAAGATGGCTTGCTGAGGGACCTTGATTGACTGGAAAACAACCATCAGCCAGGCTCTGCACAGCGTTGTTAAATTATGAATAAAAAGAATGGTAGAGTCAAAAATGCCGAAAGACATCACTTATAGGCCACCTCACACAGATGATGATTCCTTGCAGCAGCAGCAGGATTGCACTTAGTTTTGCGAGGCATGGAATCCATCACAAGGTCACAATGCAATGCACCACATACATCTGCCAAGCACCTGCTGTGACTCTGGGTTCAACCCAAGTATCCCATGATTCAATTACCAATACATCAATCAAGTTAAAGCAATGGAAAGACCACGCTTGCCAAGTTTCAGAGTAATTTGATTAGCGAGCAAAATTATAAAAGATGCAGTCTAAAAATAACCATCCATGCTATGGAAAATAGAATCACATACCATATTCAGCAAGTCATAGTGCCTATTGTCAAAATGCCGATCAAGGTATTTCTCCGTATAAAACCTTTTCCTACAGTATCCACATTGCCATTCATTTAAATCAACGTGGATCTTGTGCTGTTCCTGATCTCTGTAAAGGTCGTTGTCTGGGTGAAGCCTACACCTTCTTGAAATCTGATATCGTTCTTTCTCCACAAAGGGCATTAGATACTGCGTCAAACATCAAGGAATAATGTCTTTGTTACTATGCTAGGCTTTAGACATTTTAAACATCAGTCTTCTTATACCTCCTCAATTATCTTCCATGCTGCCTGGCTCCTTTCTCTTGAACAATGCACCTCATGAGAATCTCCCTGCTCCAGCTTAAGAGTTCTGAACATCAAAATAATATCAGGTACAAACATAGACAAAATGACCAAGACAATATACATTACAATATACTAATGTATTCCACATGACGCCAAAGACAACCACTTACTAATTGTACTTGGTCCAGTTATAAAATTTTGAGTATTTTTAACACCATATTTTTTCAGGTTGCATTTACGAGTTATGTCCCCCTTAATTAAACTCCTTGCCACAAGAATATAGGTGACAGCAACACAGAGACACCAAAAGTAGCTAGTCTAGACCAAAATTTAAGTTTAATATTCTAAATTGCTTACCGCATGGTTTCAGATTCTTTATAGCCCTGTGGCAATAGATAAAGAAAAAGGGTTAGCAATAACGAAGCATAAGAGGCACATTATTATTACCAAGAAAATGAAAAGCTGGGCCTCAAAATATTGCAGAATTTACAAACAAATATGAACTGGTCTAACATAAGCTAAATCAATAAAATTAAGGAAAAAAAAAACGATTAGGATAATCCCACCTAAGGAAACATTACAAAAAGGGTCATTGAAGAATACCAATTCACTCCAAAGTCAAAATCGAATCAATCAATTAATAAATAAAAACTCATAAGAGCCAGTACTTCAGTTCAAATGTAGGTAAATATAAACAGTCCAACACCCGCCCCCCTCCAAAACAAAGAAACCATTGTTAAAATACATGAAAGGTCCTTGATTTCTTTCTTTTTAATACTTGGAAGTAAACAAAATCAGGACAAAACGTTACAGACAGCCCGCGCTCTGCACACGCTCAAGTAAATTGGTTCATATCTTAACGAGTTTTATGTATTCGTGAATAGCAGTCAAAACCCACAAAGTAACTTTATTTCATCTCTCTAAAACCCCAAGAAAGTTTTGCACGTAAACCCATACTTCTTGAACTGTGCAAGGGCAACACGCAGCATACATACATAAAAATACACACGCGCACACAAAATATCAGATTAAAGATACCTGAACTATCCGTAGACAAAGCGAGATGCAGAGAACGCCAAACGCGATCCCTTTTGACCGCCTACCCACCTTCATTTCCGACACTAGTTGCCATTTACGAATGTCGTTGATCTTTTACAATGTACTGCCACGTCTAGTCGCCCACCTTTGCCGATGAATGTTACCACATAGGATCTCTGTTTCTTTGACTTCTGAGCCTGGCCCTTGACTTGTATCTCTTTCAGATTTGCCAATAGCCCAATATGGCCCAATTAAGTAGGGCCTATGTTACTTTGGGCTGTGCTCACCCAAGCCCAAGTTAATCAAGGGCCTGTTATGAGCACGACGCCGTTTGGTCCAAACTGTAATAAATATTCCAATTGAGGACGAGCCATTATTGTCTTCGATTCCCAACATCCTGGACCCCATTGTCGTCCCTATCAAATGTTGCCTAAGAACTAGTCTCAGTCAATGAGCGATGACGCATGGAGAAGTCCCAGAGTCTGCACTGTTTCATTTCTTCAACTTAATGAAACTTGCTTTGATTATTGTTAATTTTCAAGAGCGGCTACTTCTAATACAGTCATTAAGGAATTTTTAGTTTTTACGTGGATATGCAAGTTGCCCAGACCCCATCAATTATGCTAAGAATTAAAGCGGCTTTTATGCCGACACGTACATAATTTTTCTGGAGTTCTGACTTCCGGGCCTCTGGCTATGTCCCCTAAAGAACAAAGTTATGAGAGCATCATGGGACCCATGTGCGCATTTCACAACGTTTGTCTCCAATGTCAGCTGTTATGGTAACGTTGCAACTGCTGGGAATTCAACATCTTCCATCTCTGTCCTCTGCGAGCTAACCAAAATAGCATCCTCCCTCCTCTGTCTCTCGTTAAGATTTGCCATGCTCTCTCCATTTGCTTCAGCCATCAACAGTTTTTATAAGTGAATCACTGAATTAGCCTCAAATTTAACCAAAAAGTGAACGTTGCAGAGATTTTGTTTATTAATTTCGATTTGTGGGACCCATACCGAGCTGAAAAAGATTTCCAAAGTACCTGGTTGGGAGAAGGAGACCCCACTTTAGAGTTTAGAAATAAAAAGATTCCACACTGCGCTCTTTCTCAATTTGCTTGTGGTCTAGTTTTCAACAACGTGGACTCGCTTCTTTCCATTTGAATTTCAAATTTAAACGGTCTACAAAAGAGGAAAAGACCGCATAGAACAATAGCTGCTCTTGAAGAAACATGGGAGACTCAGCTTGTCTCATGCAACCGTTCTCCTACACTTCCGGAATTCGTAATGGAGCCAATGAGGTCAGTTCATGGAACTACACCACTAATTTTAGTACTTCTGTTTTTCTTAGTTGTAGATGTTGGATGCTTACAATTCACTGAAACGGTCTCGGATAAATTTAAGATTGAATCCGCTGAGGGCTTTCGCTACGGTTTTCTTTCTCATTTCTCTTAAACAAGTTTTTGGTTGCTACAAAGCCGAGGAAAATAAAAGCAAATTGTATAAGGCTCAATTGGCAGTCCTTTGAATTTCCTCAGCGAGTAAAATCTGGGAAGAGTGCCTAAATTCATATTTTTTCTGCAATTTTCCACACCAACCAAGCCCATTCCTTTACCTTTCCAGTTTCCATCGATAATTTCCCGACTGTAATTCAATTTCTTGTAAAAGGCTTCATTTGATTTTTAACTGTAATTTCAGTTTCGAGATGGTGTTAAAAATCTTTGTCTGCTTCAGGGAAACCCCATTCATGCTCTGGGGCATTCAATCTCATTTGGGAGGTTCATGTCAGAGTCCTTAGCTTGGGACAAATGGTCTACCTTCTCTCACAACCGCTATGTTGAAGAGGCGGAAAGGTACTCCCGGCCTGGCTCAGTAGCTCAGAAGAAAGCTTTCTTTGAAGCTCATTACAAGAAAATCGCTGCTCAAAAGGCGGCAGCCCTGCTTGAACAAGCAAATGCTGCATCAAAGAATGAAGCAGCTGAAAAAGGTGGAGTTAATAATGTTAGTACCCATGATTCGGAGATGGCGAGTCCAAATTCCAACGACGTTGCTGACCAACAACATGAAGTCAAGGCTCCATATACTGGGGTGTATTCCAATGTCAATGACAATGTGTATAGTTCAAACGTTGACAAGGATAAAGTTGAAAATAGAATTGCGGATGAAGCTGATCTTGTACCTGAAAACAAAGTTATTTTGACCAATCACTTAGAAGTTGAACAATCAAGCCAGCTTTGGGATGTTGATAATCAAAGGACAACTGGAACAGATCTCGAAGGAACACGCCAAATGGAGAAACCTCTATTGAAGGTACCATTTTTTATTTATGACCATTAGTTTTGGTTTTGATTTTTAGTTCTTGGTATTTACATAATTGTTATTGCAACAGAGTTCAAGCTCAAATCAAGATTCTTTGTCATCGATGAGCAAGGAAAAACCATCACTTTCTTCCTTAGAGTCAGTGATTCATGATAGAGCAATCAAGGTCCCATCTTCACCTGCCAAACACACGGCTCCTATATTTTCCAAAAAGGATCATGATGCTACTCCCATGAGTATGAAATTCTCAGTATACTCCGCAGATAAGAAGAGATCAACTCCAAAATCACATCATAAGTCAGCCACTTTCACTCCACTTAGAGAAATTAATAGGTTATCTTCAAAAGTTATCCGGAAGATTGAAAGTTCAAAAGTTGGTGCTAGTTCTTCTAAGGCATCTAAAGACTGCTCGACTCCTTTGAGGACCCCAACTACGGTGCTTTTTCCTATTTTCCCTCACTTAGCCTCTCAATTACATGGACCATTTTTTTAAGCTGAATGAACGACCAACTTTGCAGTTATCGTCAAGCATGCTAAGATGAGTTCATCTTCAAACTGCAGGTATCTAAGAATGAGGTACAAAGGCATCCTTCAGCTACCCCTAGGTCAGAGGCCAGAAGGTACCTAAACTTTCAGAAAGTAATTCAAAAATATTTGAAAGTTATACATTTTCTAACTGATGCACTGATGGTGCATTTTTTTAAAACGTTTCTCTCCTGTATCTAAATATGGCAATGCCTATGAATCACAGGGCCACTACACCGCTTGATCCCTCAGCCTCTAGAAGTATAAAAGTCAGCCAAAAATGGCGCTTGCTCCCTACTGAGTATGCATCTTTCTCTAACATCATCAGAAACTGTTCAAATTTGTTTTAACACGGATAATTCAGGATACTATTCAATGGAGAATGGAACTAGGAATCGAATGCAACAGAAGAGAATTACATGCATCAGCATATCAAATTCCCAGTCTACTACTAATGGAACTACTCATGGGAATAAGGACCTATCTGAAGATTTAACAAAGAAGAAACTAAAATAAAGAAACTATGTTCTGTCTTTTTTCAAGAAGGCCAAGTCCATAAAATCAAACCTTCAGTGTAGTGGTATTTGATTTTGGACCAGATTACATTTGAAGGAGTTAAATGCCCTTGAGTTCTGATAATATTTTTTTCTTTATATTTTAATGCGAGTTGTTTCAATTATTTGAGTGCATGCAGAACTAAAATGCAGTCCCCAACTTTATCCACCCCTTTCAGCTTCAGGACGGAGGAAAGAGCTGCAAGAAGAAAGAAGGCAAGGACTAGTTTTTTTTTTTTGTTGTCATAATTTCATATAATAATGAATTTATGTTGTGGACTATAATTATGTTGCTAGCTTACGGAATTTTGTCTTTGCCATTTCTTCCCCATTGCTTCCAGAAGCTAGAAGACAAATTCAATGCTAATGATGCACAAAAATTGCAGCTGCAGACAAAACTCAAGGTTATTATCTCATTACCAAGCTTCATTTGATTTCCAAAATATTTTGAGTTACCGGCAGAACTTTCATATAAATTATAACACTCTGCAGCTTCATGCGCATGGAGGGAACATTATAGACGTGTTTGCTTTATATAACTTAGCTCAGTCAATGACATGACTTCTATGACCATTTTGTGCAGGAGAAAGCAGAAATAGAAATTAGAAAACTGCGCCAAAGCCTTTGCTTCAAAGCCAGGCCACTGCCTAATTTTTATAAGGAAAGAAAAGAGCAACAGGATGAGATAAAGAAGGTATCTTTCCTCTTTAAGTTACCTTAGTGTGACATTTGTGTAATTGAGTAGAGTTGCTGCACAAATTATAGTGGTTCGATCGGTCATTTTTGGAGACTAGAAAACACCTGGAATAAACTCTCGCAACTGATCATAAAGCAGCTTGAGAAACATCACCTTAAAGCAGCAGCTAGAAAGATATCTACTTGAAAAGCCATGTTTCCTTTTTCGTCTTTCGATTTCTTCGTATATGTAGAACTTAAATGTCTATGCTAAGTGGAATTATTTTAATCTGCAAAAATCACGATTATCAATCTATTCGTTCATGTAGGTTTCATTGACACATCTGCAATCACCCAAGCTAGGAAGAAAGCCCAGCATCATGGTAGAGAGCACATCCCCTCTACCTCCTCAGAGGCTTTCAATAAAAAGAAATGGCTCCAAGCATGTTCATGGAAAGGATTGTCGAACTCCAACTCATTCTTTCACTCCACAACTGTAGATACTAACAAGAATATAATGTTCAGATGGAAGGCTGGAAACACAAATGTTACATAGATCTAGAGAGCAGAATGTCATCGAACAACGTTGAATGCAATTCGATAGTACCATCGCCACTTGAAGCTTGGAGAGAGTTCCACATTTTTGCGATAATCCAGCATGCCAAAAAGTAAATGCCTGGGAGAGATTTCACATGTATGCAGATGCCCCAATCAGGGAAATTGTCTGTTTAAACGTTCACTCGGTTGAAGGAACAGAAATGACCCAAGTATCTCTCATATGTGATATGTTATGACAGGAATGTTAGGAAATGAGCAGTGGCTTATTTGTTTTTACGTTTCATACGTTTTTGAGACAAAAAGATATTGTTGCCGAACTCCAAGAATGGAGGAGCCATTAATAAACTTAAGATATGCTACTGTGACCCAGCGAGAGCAGCTTTCTATGGCTATCAAGCAAACCCCAATAAATAAAAATCAAGCCTGTCATAGTTGGGAAAAGAAGCAACATATATTCGTGGAGTCTAACCAAGGTTGAATTAATAAGAACACACTTTAGATAGTCGTGGATTGATTCTTACTATGGCCCCTGTAATAATTTGAATAGCAAAGGAAGGGACATCTTAAAAGAAATCTGTCTCAGAGCTTGAGTAGATGATGCAAGTGTGAGTGGAAATTATGGATCTCCGTAACGAGGGAATAATTCTTTGGAAATATACTTATCTATAGCCAATCCACCTTTCAATGGAAATGGAAAATGGCCAAAACAGTAAAATGTCATACTCACTTCAATGATCCCTGCATTTCTTTCACTTGTTGGAAATGTTAAGTGAACCGAAGCTTTGACCGAGTGTGTTTATTTTATTTTTTAAAATTTTTTTAATGATTGAAGAAGTAATTATTAGTGAATTTATGTATTTTTTTCTTTTTTAAAAATATTTAAAGAGCCGCCCTCGCTGATTTCAAATGGATCATCTGCAGCATCGGGCAAAATCGAAGTCCAACACTAAGACCCCATTGAATGTTGAAAATGGTTATGCTATGGATGAGAGAGAGAGAGAGAGAGAGAGAGAGAGAGAGAGATTAGCAGAAGATGAGAGCTTCACATTCATTCAAGCTTTCGTGATACAAACGGAAGAAGGTATACGGCATGATATTGTACGGTATTGACATAAATTCAGTCAGCAGACTGCTCCCTCTTTACAGTGAGTTTTCTTCAAGGAAATTGTCAAAGCTAGCAGCCATTGCAAATAATTCAACTGTCACAAGTCACAGATATTTCTATCAGCATTGTTTCAGCCAACTTGTATTCTAATGCGGTGCTCCAAATTGCCATTTTAATTCAGGCTCTTGCATCTTTTGTCCATCTCTTCAAGATGTATTTGGTCGGGAGTAGCTTTATATTTCTATAATCGAGCACTTTTAATGCATGGCTGCACAAAACTCCCATAAACTCGAATTTCATACAATTGCAGGAAACATTCTCATCGGCAGAATTAAAAGTAACTGTGTACTCTCGCAGTTGTCCATATATGCTGAGTTTGTACACAAACAACGACCCATTCTCAGTGCATTGGTTGACGAGAATATTGAGGCATGTTTCATATTCTAGCTGGAACAATTCAAAAATTTCTGGCGTGTAAGTATCCCTTGCCTGCTTTAACAGAATCACATCCCCCATTAGCCTTGGCATTCGTTGGCTCATATCATAATTAGCTTCTAATTCTTTGTAGTGCCAATCATTCACCACCTTTCCAAGATGTTTGAGAAATGGAAGCACATCTAAGTCGGACTTCAGATACTTCTTCAAGTTGGCAGTAAAATTTTCACGAAGTAGTGCACTTTTGATGTCAGCACAAAAGTTATGCCTTCCATATGCTACAGCCCATTTCTCTCTACATTCAAATATCTCACGCAACCACTCGTTTTCCCAGAGACCATATACGTCTAGCATGGCCTTCCATGCATTAATGAAATCCTCCTCTTCCTCGTGGTCAAAAAAGCAACAGCTTAAATCACTGACGAAAGATCCTGAGCCCACAAACAAGTCGCCCAGTTGTTTAAGCCCATTTTGGTACACATGCCATACACACATTCGATGATGCGTTTCAGGCAATACTGAACCAACTGCTTCAGTCATTGTTGCCTCATCATCTGTGAGGAAAGTCTTTGGCTTCTTTCCAGACATTGCTTGAATGAAAGTTTGAAATAGCCACTTGAAAGATTCAACAGTTACATCATATAAAAGTGCAGCACCAAAGATCACCATTTGCTTATGATGATTAACCCCAATGAAAGATGCAAACGGTCGGCAATCTCTGTATAATCTGCAAGTTGTATCAAAGCAAACCACATCACCAAAGTCACTGTAGTCCACCACCATCTTTGCATCAGCCCAAAATACATTAGCTATTTGACCATCAGCATCCAGTTGGATGGCGTAAAAGAAAGAAGGGTTTTTTAAATGTTTGCTTTGAAAATAAAATCGTATCCTTTCTTGTTCTCCCTCTTTCATCTCCCTCATACGTCGGAAAGGTAGTTTACTTTTATAATCAACGGGATCATAACCAAGATCCTTGCAATTGTCAACTGTCCTACATAGCAATTCAATGGCTGATTTTGGCTGAATCTTACAGCCAGAAACTAAATTGTCATCCATGACTTGAGCTACGGCCGGTCTCTTTTGTGATCGCAACATGCGAACTCTACATGCAGCCACAAGCTCATGATTGTGCTTTTCTTCAAAATGAGTGACACGATATTTACCATCAGGCTGACGAGAGATAACCAGTTGTGCAAAACAGCCGATTCTTGTTTCCTTTCGAGGTCTCTTCACATTTGAATCCCGTTTGTCTTTCTGTCGAAAACCTTCTCTAAAACAAGTAAACCGTCTAGATGCCACAGCACCATCTATCTTACTCCTATTTACGTAATCTTTCCGGACGCTGAACCCTATCTGTCCAGCATATGTGTTGTAAAACTTGTATGCATGATCTTCTGAATCAAATCCCATCCCAAGTTTTGGTACGCCATCCATTCCAGGATGATTGGCTAAGTCAGCTTCAACTGCTTGAACAAAATCTAATCTCTTTTGTGATGGTAACATATGAGCTGTAGATGGCGTTACAAACTCATGATTGTGTTTTGTTTCAAAATGAGTGACACGAAACTTGCCATTGGGTTGACGGGCAATGGTCATATGGGCCAAGCAACCAGTTCTTGTTTCCTGCCGGGAGGATTTCCTCACGTTTCCAGTATGTTTGGCAGGCCGATAACCTTGTCTATAACAAGTGTACCTTCTGGATACCACTGCACCGCTTATCCTACTTTTGTTTACAAAATCTTTTCGAATGCTGAAACCTTCTAGAACAGCATACACACTGTAACACTTGTATGCATCATCTTCTGATTCAAACTCCATGCCAACTTTTGGTGCCACATATCCATCATTCTCACCTTTGATATTAATACCAACCCCTGATACATCAACAGAGACAGCATCTGGGCTCTGACACTCAAACTCACCAACAACTTCCATATCAAACTTGTTAACAGAGGAGTCATCTGGGGTCAGACTGGCCTCACCATCAATTTCTCCTTGGCTCTTGTCAAAAGAAGAAACACTTGGGGTCTCAAAATCATGCTCACTATCAATAGCCACCTGATTCTTGTCAACAGAAGAGCCATTTGGACTTTGATACTCACGCTCGTCACCATTAACCACCTGAATCTGCTCAACAAAGGAAGATTCGGGGATCTGAGATGCCTGCCCCGTATCAATCCCCAATACAGTTGATCTTTGATGTTCATTTTCAATATCCTCTTCCGGTGCATGAGTTGTTATATCAGGCTCACTACTGTTCATATGAACTTCAGTACAAGTCTGCGGGCGCAAGAATTTTTTTTTTTTTTTAAAAAAAAAATAAACAAGATGAGAAAAGCATACAACAGCAACTTAAAAAGTACAATCATTCATGGTTCATCTTAACAAATTTATCAGAAGTTATGCAATGTAAAATATAGTCTAGCATTGAACATAACCAGCATATTCAATAACAGAATGCAACAGGAATCAATCATCTACCCTCTATTTCATGAAGTATATAGTAAAGGGAAACCACATTAAATTGTTGCCAATTTCCAGAGAACAGATACCATACTCCCACCACGTCCCCTCGGCGGAGTTGAGAACCAAACTGAGCTAAAAAATATACGACAGATTACTCCAAAAAAAAAAAAAAAGAGCCAAATTGATTCCTAGTTTTTTTCCTCCTTTTTGGCATGAAGACCAACATGGACACGAATGCCTGAGACTCTGTACGCATGCATATATAGCAAACTCTTATACCCAAAACTAAACCGGAAATTTATGGCATCAAACACGAAAGGGGTAAAAAACCCATATAGAACCCAATATAAATTACAAACTAAGTAACAAGAAAGGCCATGCTGATTGGGGTTATATTATGCTCAGTTCAGTTCACTCCGTAAATAATGAAATTAGGTAACTAGCACCATGTTGTATATATTTCAGTTCTCATCCCAGAATTGAGAGAGAGAGAGAGAGAGAGAGAGAGAGAGAGCAGAGGGGTTAACCTGAGAGACGAAAGCGAAGGGAAAGTGGGGAAAATTCCGCTGCGACGGTGGACAAGCTTTGTGATGTTCCGGCAGGTGCTGATATTTTTCAACGGACCAGATTTGTTGTGGTCTTGATGAATGGTCGGATGCGTTGGCTAGGCACCGCAATCGGAAGAATTGTAGAGTTACTAGGGCTTCTCTCAGCAGTTCGTTCAGGGAGAATGGAGAGAGGAGGAAGAGAAATACGTACGGATGGAACCGCAAGTGGGTCCTCCCAAGGTTCTTAGTACTGACGTGGCAGCTTTCTGGTGGTTATTCGAAAGTGCTGCCTTAAGGTGCTGTTTGGACGGTACTGTTACATGCCATTAAATGAAATTTTGGATTTTCAATACATTCTTCCCCTTTTCAACGTGTCGTAAATATTTTAAGCACCACACGTATACATATATTTTAAATTGATTAATAAATTAAATCATTAGAGCTTTTGATTGGATTAAGAATTTATTAATTTTAAATAATATGAAATTTAATCTACTACCTATTTTTATCACTTATTATAATAAATTAATATAATTAAAAATAAAAAATATTTAAAAATGAATATAGTAACAGCGTAATTGGATGGACTTTAGGATGGAGGACTTTGATTTCTCATCTTGGGCCAAGGTGTACCGAGAGTCCAGTTCATCTCCAAGAGTCGGAAGTATCCGAAACCCTAGCAAGCTCAAGAACACAATTCTAGCAAGTACGCTCCGAGGCAAAAATCCTCAAGTTATAAAATACAAAATTCTGAATCAATGGCCAATTCGATGATGAGTCGAACACTCAACTCACTCAGAAAAAACCCCAGATTTCTCACAGCAGTTTCGTCACAACCCCACACGCGTCTTTTCAGCTCGTCCATCGCCACCGCCCATGACTCCCCATCCGACGACCCTTCTTCATCCTTCTCATTTTCATTTGACATCCCAGAAGACGGCGATAGTAAAAGCAACAACATCAAAAGCTACAGAGATGACAGCATTCACGTCAAGGCGTCGAGCTCGAAGGCTGAAATGGCGTCTTCTGTGACAATGCCGATGTCGTTCATGACCGGGTCCATTGTGGGTAGGAGGTTCTACAACGACGTGAAGATAAGAGAGGCCGATGATGGGATTGGGTGGACGGTGATGCTTGATTATCGGACTCTTAAGGCACCCTCCAAGAGGCCCCTCAAGCTCCCTACGCTGCCTCTTGCTAAGGCCATTGCTGCTGAGTGGCAATACCAGGTTAGTGCGTGAGCTAAATTTATGTAACTTTCTTGTGATTGTTGTATACTTTTCTGAATTCTCATTTGGTCTCTTTGTTTTGTGGACTGAAGATCTTTCGGGTCTTTTTGGATTTGCTTAAATAAAAGGAAAAATCTAATTACAAGCATAACTGTATATTAATATGAGCACTAATCTAATGATGTAATATGATTAGTTAAAAAATAAATTTTATCAAAAATAATATTAATTTAAATTTTGAATATGAATCAGTATTGGTATGCAAATTATTACCGCAATATTGCTCAAATCAAATGGGTTCTCGTCCAAATGTTTTTTTCTTTTGGAGTTGGATTGCCGTACTACTATGGCATCTGAATTGGGTCTTTTGTCGGTGTTGTAGGTTCACGGCGACTCAAATACTCTTGAGATTTGATTTTGTGGGTGTTGTAAGACATGGGCTTTCTTTCGTAATTTTCCTTGTTTTGGGAGTTTTCTTTCGTATAGAATGTGTTTTGGTGTTTCTGAAGCTATTATAATCTCGTTCCTAAAAAAAATCATAAAGTTATACTTGTGTTAATTAATAATTTATTTTTGTTAAATTTTATGTTAATTGCTGTAGCAAACAGATGGGATCAGACCCTTCACAATGCCTCTAATGAAACTTGCTTGTACCGCACTGGATAGAGTTCCACTTACGCGAGCAAAGATTATTGAGAATTTGATGAAGAAATTTAATCAAGATCTGGTCTTTTGTCGAGCTCCGGAAGATAACGATCTGACACATGGCGTCTATGGTATGTGATTGCAATTGTAATCTCCGTATTCATTTAAATTATCAATGTGTTTGATTTCGTTTGATACTTCTTCAATGGATACTGGTTGAAGGCCATAAGTAGGTGCCAATGGAGTCTATTTTTGACCCCTCCAAGACAACTACTTTCGAATTTTGATCCGTTAATTCTAAAGAAAATTTCAGAATTATGCAGAATAGAAGGCTTTTTAATATAGGATCTCTAAAATTCTCAAAGTCTCGTATATTAATGTCCATGCTTATATGTCCACTTGAAATAAACGTTATACAACCTACAAAAAATCAGAACGCTAGACCATTTTTACTTGTAAAAAAAATCTAAACACTATACAAAACCCTTTATACCCCACAATTCTTGATCTCATTTTAATTATGGTTTGTCGATGTTAGATTTGGTTGCGGAGTTTCGATGACTGCAATACTACAGGAAACAAGCTTTACGACTTACTGTGGCAAATTTTGAAACTTCAATACTTAATAGGAAAATTCTCTTATGAGATAGATGTTATAGATATGTGTTTTTTAGTTATGACTTACGACTTACTAGGGAATTATATTTCAGGATTTGTTTGTTTTTGTTTTACATAACTGGGCAGGCACACATATGGGGGAGAGGGAGAGTACATGAACCTATGTGCTAATTTAATTAGTTAGATTACTTTCCCATACAAAATAATCTTACTTCTGCCCGTCTCAGAAAAGGAACAGTATGGTTAAATGGTTGAAAGCCTGAAAAGTTTCTTTTGCAAAAGTCTCTAGCTTGTCATCAATGCCAACTCCCTCGAAGAAAACTGCATACCTTTCAAGGCTTTTGGGTCTCTTTTAAGAAAATTGACAACAGTTAGGTCTGACATGGTGTGTTGCATATAGCTTCTTACACATACGGTCTTTTCTTGGAGATGGATCTTTTCATTTTAAACGTCTGACCTATCATGCCTTATATTTTTTGTAGAACGTCAAGTGCAGAAAATTGATCCTTTACTTGATTGGGTAGAGTCTGAATTTGGCTTTAAGCCTGTCGTCTACTCCAGCTTTTTTGGCGGAAAGCAGGAAGATGGTCTCATAAAGGCCATAGATAACCTTCTAAAGAAAACAGATGACTGTGAATTAGCAGCAATTGATGCTATCGCAGCTGCAGCACATTCTTTGATTATTGCAGTTGGGATCTCTAATGGGAAATTGCAGATTGAGGAGGCAATTGAATTGATTAGACTAGAAGAAGATTTGCAGGTTTTCATTACTATAACGGCATTCCTGCTGCCCCCCACCTCCCTTTTCTCTTTCTTACACAACAGACCTTAGCAATTGCTGACGTTAGGATGTACCCCGTGTCTCTCTCTTCCAAATTAATTATGATAGTTTTTTCTTATTTCTATGTAGGTGGACAGGTGGGGTCTTGTTGAAGGTGGACATGATGTGGATATTGCTGATCTTAGGGTACAAATCTCATCAGCTGCTGTATTCCTTGGTCTTTCTCGCAGGACATAGCCCTTGTACAGTTTTTTCTATATTCTTCAATTGCTGTTTTAAAAGCTAGCTTTTAAGTTAGGCTCGTTTCTTTGGCGGTTATAAATCTTGACTTGTGCATGGAATGCTCAGAATTTTGTTAGAATATGTTGTGGTGGATGGAATAATTGACATTGAAATGTGGATGCTCTGTAATTCATCTTTCTCGTAGATAATACAGAGCATTCGTTGTCAATTGTATACTTCTACCGTTAGGGAATCTCTCTCTCTCTCTCTCTCTCTCTCTCTCTCTCTAAGAAAAATTATTTCGTTGAGAAAAGAAATTATAATGTGCAGCTTCTCGGACAATTACACAACATACATTTGTTGGTTGCATGAAGTGCAGAAACATGACATACCTGCAGAAAAGTCTCAGTGCCTTAAAAACATACCTGCGTGTTAAGGCTATTATTGGCTGTTTCCTGACATAACAGTTACAATATGCTGGATCGCAGTCATCGTTGCATCCTATTGAAGCCAGTCCCTTGTTACAGTCCTCTGTTGTGCCATACCAAGTGAATGCAGCGGCCCTTCCTATGTTTATGCCATTGGCATGCATGCGTTCCTATATCCTTTTTCATCAAATCGAAGTTAAAAGTGCACGGGACGAGAGGGAACTGACAGCTTTAAACGCAATAAGATAAGCAAGTTCAGTAACAACAATGTTACATCACCCGTTACAGTGACGTAAAACGGTTCAAGGTTTTGAGAGTCCGCGACAAATGAAAGGCGAGTACTCGCTGGAAAGGAATTGGTCTGAAACTAAAAGGAGACCATGAAAATCAAGAGCCCTGGTTCTGCAAATAACTTCGCCTTCTTGTTGATACAGTCAATGTGGTTTGGCATAAGATTAGCTTCACCAATATTTGCTAGGCTTGTTCTATTTCCGTGCATGCCACGCCTCCATTTATCTTCTTCTATGACGAAATGGACAGTGTGAGGACAGATTCCTGCTAGTGATGATAATAAAAAGGATCCAAACACATTAAATTTGGCACTTCTTTTCTATAGGAAGAATTGCTTGGTCCACACAATCGCCTTACAAAAGTAAACTTCTGTACGAAAACAAAAGTTATGGGACTCTTGGAGAAATTCAATAAACCAGGTATCTGATCACAGTTCCTGGTGGACCCACGGAGTTCCATTAACATTTATTCGAAAGCAAAGAAAGACAACACAATTTGATTCGAAAATTCTGTAGGTACAAATGGGATAAGGTAATACATTAGATGCTTCACGTTATTAACTCAATACACAGTTCATGGGTCATCAAAATTATCGTAGAATAACGGGAAATGCGCATCAGCAGCATGCCAGCTGGTGCCAGATGAAGCTAGAAACTCAATTGCCACTAGAGAGTTGGAGCTGCTTGATATGGGTGATCTGTTTTCCAGGGTTCAAGCCCTTCGGACAGGCACGGGCACAGTTGAGTATGGTATGGCAGCGGTAGAGCTTGAACTCATCATTTATAGCATCCAGCCTTTCCTTGGTAAATTCATCACGGCTATCACTTATCCACCTGCAGCAGCATGTACAATCCACAAATGAAAATCTTAAAAACTTCCTAATCACTAACAACCATGCCATATATTTTTGACAAAACAAAGAGATTCAAGGACATGCACAGAGAAACACACAGACCTAACGAGATTTGAACTCCATCCCTTTATCACATAGGTATTTCAGTTATCGAATGCATTTCCAATTGTATGGGTAAAACTCAGATATTGCTTCAAGTAATGATGGGCCCAAAGGCGGACCAAGTCATAAGGATCAATTACAAGATTAAGAGGTACGAAGATCAAGGGAGCAATGCAAGAATTGGTGTAATCCAATTGGGACGAAACTAGCAAGAGCCCAACACTCATGATGGGCTTGAAAGAGGAGAACCAGTTTTGATCGATTTTAATATAATCTAGGTTCTTGAAACAGGATCTCAACAGGTCTAGATTCTCCATCCATAGACTTGATTTTGGCTTTCTTGGGTTCGTTTTTTCAATATTGTTGTTGGATTTCAAAGCAAGTCGATTGGAGTTCACATCAAGTAACATTTTGATCACAATCCTAACAGGCTAACAGCGAAACAAAATGGATATAACGAGTATACTTATCGATAAGATCACGAGTGAATAAGACCCTGGTTTGAATTCAAAGGGTTTTCGAGACCAGGAAACTTTATTAAGAATTCCAGAATGTGTTATTTTTTGGTGAAACGGTGAATTCAGGAAAAAACTAAGATCATTTAGACATTATAAACGCCGGGATGACAATCTACCATTACTTTATGGTAGGGTTACCTAGATTTTCTAGAGGGTCCTCATCCGGTTCATTTAAGTAGAGGAACAAAACATCGAACATATAACATTCTCCACAACATAGGTTAAAGACTACATTAGTAAAATACGAAAAAAAAAAATTATTTACTAGGGAAAGCAAAAAACAATAATCATAGACAAAAAGAAGGAAAATAAAAGCAATTCCATTTGCAGAAAAATAAGAGGGGAGGGGGATTATTAATGAATTTTGTTCTTTTTTTAAAGAAGAAAGAACCCCTAGTTTTCTAAGCAAGTGTAAGCCAACCATAGTTTGAACAGTATATAAATCAGAATCACACTCCATCGCCTAAAACCAACAAATAACACTCAAATAAATGACAGTAGATTATTAAAAAAATTATAGAGAAGTTTACCGATTGGCGTGGAGCAAAGCTGCGGGTCCCAGATAAGACTCGGGGTTCCACCAGTAACTGGGGCAGGATGTGCTACAGCAGGCACAGAGAATGCACTCGTACATCCCATCCAGCTTGGCCCTATCCTTCTTGCTCTGCAGTATCTCCTTCCCCGGAACGGATGCCGGGGTCTTTCTCTTAAGCCAGGGCTCGATGCTCTTATATTGGTTGTAGAAGTTGGTCATGTCCACCACCAGGTCCTTAATCACGAACATGTGTGGCAGTGGGGTGATCGTGGTGTTCGATCCGGCCGACGGGATCTTGGTGAGGCAGGCGAGTCCGTTGCAGCCGTCTATGTTCATTGCGCAAGAACCGCAGATGCCTTCTCGGCACGATCGGCGGAAGGTGAGGGTGGGGTCGAACTCATTCTTGATCTTGATGAGGGCGTCGAGGACCATGGGACCGCACTCTTTCAGGTCGATCTTGTACTCCTGGAGCTCCGGCTTCGATGGGCTGTCAGGATTCCACCGGTAGATTGAGAAGGTCTTGAGGGTCGGGGAGGAGCGTGCCTTCGGCTCCACCTGCTGCGCCTGAGCCTCGCTCGCGTGGGCCCGAGCCAGCATGAATCTCGCCGTCGAAATCCTAGATACTGCCCTCCTGAACAGACCCGTCGCCATTACTGCCTTCCTTCAGTCCCAGATAGAGAGAGCGAGAGAGAGAGAGATAGAGAGAGACGGAAGAAATGGGCTCCGATAGGCTGGTCTTTTTCTTTTGGGCTTGGTGGAATAGCGTCACAAAGGTACCAAAATGGGTTTTATTTATAGAAAAGAACGGTTTTAAGGAGGCGATTACGCTAAAGAATGCAGGGTCAATTTGGAGACACTGCGAGGGTTAATAATGTGCGTTACGTGGAGGGTTTTAAGCCGTTGGTTGTTATTACTATCGTGGTTTGCTCCCGGAGCAGTCATTTTGACACCGTCGCTTTCTCGGACCGGTAATACAACTATAAACCTAAGGAAAAGATGCACACGGCACCCACATTAATTGAAGAAGAGGGATGCTAGGCTGGCGTGCTGACCGCTGGGCGTGTGGAGGCCAAACTCAAATTTTCAATTTATTTATATTTTTTAACATTTTTAAATATTTTTAAAAAATAAAAAAAATATCAATACATTAATAATCATTTCTTTAATCAGAAAATTAAATCAAAAAAATTAAATACTTAAACGGTTAAAAAATAGGAGACAGAATGAAAGAGTAAAATAGATTATTCTTAATTGAATTCAAGAATCCATTCCCTTCCCAGATAAAATGTTTCACAATTTATATATAAATAACCATAAGAAAATTCCAGATAAATTTTACCCACGAGCAAGTGACTTATGTGATTTGAATTGGGCCTCTTAAGGCCCAAAGTCTCACTCTTATACGATTTCTTTTTAAGAACAATTGCATGAACAAGTGCCACCTAGATATCGATACATTACAATGTATTTCAACAATTAGATATTTTATAAAGAGTTTTGCTATATATAAATATAGTCACGTATTAATCTGTATATTAATAATGATTCATTTATACTTAAAATTTAAATTAATACTGTTTTTAATAAAATTTACTTTTTGACCAATCACATCACATTGATACACAAATTAGTACACAATTGTACTTATAACTATATTTTTTCTTTTATAAATCTATTTTTAAAGATAAAATTTATAAATTGACGTGATCTTATCTATAATAAAATTATATTAACAATAACAATGTGAAGCATCGTTTTTCTTTTTTGTGAACTAAACACATTTTTTTATTTATCGAGAGAGGGAGGTCGAATTCAAAACTTCCATTTTAGAGACGGAGTGTTATGCCATCAAGCCAGAACACATTTACTAAAAAATTTAAGATATGATGGTTAAATGAAATAAAAGAGTCAAAAAGTAAAACTGCTAGAAGGGAAGGGAAGGGAAGGGAGAGAGGGTGATGAGAAAAACAGCTGGGTGGGTTAGGCGTTACCAACGTCGTGCGTGCCTCGTTCAACAATGACCAATAATTCCTACCCGCTGCTTTCTCCGTTCCCTACCTTTTCTCCCTCTCTCCGTCTTTCCATTTTCCTCATTTTTTGGACCTCTTCTCTCTCTATCTCTATCTCTCTGATTCTTCTCCTCATTCATTGCCTATTTCTCTTTTTTGTTCTCTCTCACAATCTTGTCGAGGAAGTCCCTGCGATATATTTTAATGGCGTCGGTATGCTTTACTTATTCTCTGCTTTTTAATTACTCTCTCTCTCTTGACCTGCAACAAAAAAACAATCGATACCCAAGAATATGATGTTGGGAATCAATTTGTGAAAGTATGTTGGAATGGATCAATCCGTATATCGATCGTAACAATGCATATATTTAGATTCAAATTTGTTCCATGAAGAATGTATATAATATATTAAATTTATCAGATATATATGCCTGAATTCATGCACTCGATCAATTTACGTACGTAGAGATATAAACAAAGCTATCTCTGTATCTTGATATGCTAACATCAAAAGCTTGTCATGATGTACGTGCACGCAGCAGGATAAAGGTCGGCCTCTACCTAAATTTGGTGAGTGGGATGTGAACAATCCGGCCTCGGCGGAAGGGTTTACCGTCATATTCAGCAAAGCTAGAGATGAGAAGAAATCTGATGGGGCTGCTGGGAGTGGAGCCACGCAACGAAGAAATGAGAATCAATCTAAATCGCAAGAAAATTTTCAGTCACCTGAAACGGTAACTGTACGATAACCGGTTTAATGTTTTGTACGGATCTAGAATTTTTAAAGAAAAAAACAAGATTTACGTAAAAAAAATCTTCTTCTTCTTCTTCTTCTTCTTTTTTTTTCATAAAAACATAATAATATAAAATAGATTAAAAGAAATTTGTAATAATGTTAATTGTTATGTATTTGGATGCAGAAAAAATGGTTTTGCTGTTTCTGAACAACGACGAGCTGGTGGCGGTTTTGACAGTACTGAGGAATAAATGGCAGTCGATTTCTCATTTACATGATACTTCTACTTCGTTAAATCTTGGTTCATGTTGCCAATCTCTGTGTATGTAATGAAGGAGGAAAGACAGACAGACAGGCAGAATAGATATAAGACGCGGATAATGTATTCACCATTACATAATTGTTAATTATTATTATTATTATTATTATTATCTTTTTCAAGAAGTGACAATTCATTAACATCTATGGATTCAATGAAACACGTTATCTCTAATTCTTTATGCATGCATGGAATATGTATCTTTCTTTTATGTTTAGTGTGATTCATCACATGTCAATAAAAATATAATTATTTTATTCACTATTAAGTATTTGACCTTTCATTTTTTTTTTTTGCACCAGTAAGAAATTTTTCACAAGTACACATTAAATAATTGAAGGAAAAAATCACTCAAAAGGCCATTGGTATTGAAAAATACTCAATACATATCATCTTATTATTACAACTTTTTCAAATTTATATACAAAATCCAATACATAATTCAACCTTATAAAATCTCAATTCAACCTTTCAAATCTCAAAACAATAATAATATTAACAAATAAAATTTTAACTTTCATCTAAAACTATCTTATCTCATCTTACTATCCAAACAACATAAATCCTAAAAATTGTTTGCACTAAAAACGATTCAAACCGTATACCACCAAGTCCAAAGTTTTTACCACTGAGCCAACCCCTAGAATTAAATATCTACCCTTACATTCCAGAGATGTTAGATTTTTTATTTTTAAACTGAGCAATTAGGAAATAAATTAGAGGAAACATAAAATTAAGATTTTGACTAAAATTCTATTAAACTTGTTTTGTCACAAAATTTCCACATCTCTAACAACTTGTCGTGACTCTTGATCAGAACCGTGATTTCTTGTCTTGTTATTAAAAGATCTCTGGCTGAACATTCGTGCAAAGGCGCTCTTCGATCTTGCAATTGGTTTAGGCCCATTGTTTGATCTGCTGCTTTCACCATGCTTCTTGGCAAGTTCGTCGGATGTGGTTTTGATAAAACATTCAAAGCGACGCCTAAAAGTTGGATACCTTGAGATAGATTTGGTGATCCCTTGCAGCCTGCATCATAAAAATAAGAGGATGTATGAAAACAGAACAACTGCAAGGAAAAATGATAATAAAAATGTACAATTTTCATTTTACTACCTTCGAGCTAGTGCATCAATTTCAGCTCGTCTAAGCTCGGGTTCAGGTGGTGAGCCAATATTCGAGTTCTTCAGCCTCCCAGGATCACCAATCAGCAAGACTAATTTGGAGAAATAGTCCTCTTCTGCCTTAGAAAGGTTCTCAGCTTTAATCTGGTCTTTAAGGATCAGAAGTGGGTGAAGAAACCAATCAAAGAAGGTATCTTTTGGTCTGTTTGTACTAGTGATCTCGGTAACATTGTCGGCTACACCAATCAAGTACATAAAACATTTATTTATTTGCCTTCAAGAATGTTATCAAATTACTATAAGAAGCAGAAGGCCCCTTCAAAGAAAAAGCACTTCAATTACCTAACAGTAAACCCATGGAATTGGCTTCTGCAGAGCGCAGAAGCACCCGAAGAAGGCAATAAGCAGGTAATCCAATGCTAATAACTTTGCTACTGCTATCATACTTGGCATCTTCAACGTCTTGAAGTGTTATTAGCCCTTCAGAAACCATTCTCTCCCCATGGCGTTGACACTCCTTGAATAGGCTATCAAGTAGCTACAAGAGTTGAGAGCAAAATTTTTATTCAGCATATAAACCATAAGCTAAAAATTTAGGTGTCTACAAAAATCAGAACTGTTCGGTTAAATCAAGCATTGTCAAACACGTGCAAATAGAGAGCAGAAAATTTATTCTGAAAAGAAACATTCCTTTAAATTCAAATGCAAAGGTACCTCAAGTGGATTCAAGTCCACAGCATGCTTCATTGAACCTGTGCGGGAGGGAGGATTACGGAAAGAGCTGGGCCGTGATAAAGAAGACAGGCGAGAGGTGTTCCGTGACAGGTCACCCTTCCTTCGGTAATGTGGCCTGCTAATATGAGAGTCACGTGAAAACATGTTGAAAGTGCATGAATCTATATCAAGACCATGAAGCATGGAATGTTGAACAAAACCTAGGAAAGATGGATCCTTCTGTCATGTCAAGAACATCGTTGCTGTATTCATCATATATGGACAACGATGCAACAATGTAGCAAAGCCCAAACCATAAGGAGGACTCCTGTAATTCAAAGACAAAACAATCAATGTATATATCGTCTGACATGCACATTAGTGGTGTCACCTCACAGACTAAATGCTAAAAGATGCAGCTTTGCAATTTATTCTAATTTTAAGCTGAAACAGCTATTAACAGTAAGAACGCAATAATTAACCATAGCAGCAATCACTTTCAAGGCATTTATTCCATTCTCGCTAAAATGGAATTTCAAAATGAAAAATTATCACAAAACGGCACCAAAAAAAAAATCATTTAGTGTAAATTTTTTAGGTGTGTGTGATCTCATTCAAAACAAACATGTGGCCAACAAGTTAACTCTTTGCAAATGATGCTCCCAAGTGCCCTCAGCAACAGAAAAACACTATAAATCAGCACATATAAACAGGCTAAATTAACTAAATGACTAAGAATTAACATCAATGCCGCATCAATCCCACAGTTTTACCTCATAAGCAACCACCCCAGCATAAGAACCAAGAAAGATACTGGCTGCCATGGAGGCTAAAACTGCCCCAACAACAGCCAATGGCCAGAGTAGGATGGCAAGACCGGCAAAAGGCACACATATTGTCTCCAAGAAAGGACCTTCGCGACCTATAAGGTCATGAAACAAACGGTTCCATCCCTTAAAGAGCATGAAAGGGCTTTTGCATAGAGCAATGAGTGAGATTAAGGGAAAATCAATGATGAAACCAAGAACTCCAGCTACAATTGCAGCAGGAAGATAAAGCAATCTGCAAGAAATTTAATAAAATGCCTCAATAAAACAAGTTCAGCATCAAAAGCGTTCCATAAGGCATGAAGCTTAGCGACCATAGTCATTTGAAAAGTTGTATAAACTAAAGAATTTCTGTGCTTATCAAGCCAATGTTATACTAAGTTGTGCTACGGAAAGAAAGAGAACAGAGGGGAAAGAAACCCACAAAGCGCATACATGGAAACAGGAACAGCCGTACATAGCTGGAATAACTAACTATATTTAACTGGTATAACTACCAATACTAGCTTATCTTATAAAAGAAAACAATTATCAGAGTCATCTGGTTAATGACAATAGAGTTATAATGAAACTGCATATGTATATAGTCAAACTACTTGAAGATTGAATTATATTAAATATCATAATTGAATCAAAACCAAACTGAACTAGTGTTTTGACTTACAATAACTTCCTAATATTTTTTTTTTGATAAGTAATCAAGTGTATTAATGAAAGAATAGGCAAAAGCCATATGAAGTACAAAAGTATGCCCTAGCTACGTAGGGAGTATAGATACAAGGCTGTCATGAAGTGGCCCATTAAAAATAACAGTTGTGGCCCAAGTACTAAGAGTTCTAAAAAAGAAAGCTATTAGTTCCTCCCTCGATCTCTCTTTGTCCTCGAAGGTCCGATCATTACGCTCCTGCCACACACACCACATGATGCATATAGGAATCATCTTCCATACAGCCTTGATCCTTTGATTGCCTCTTAAATCTGTCCAGCTAGCCAAAACTGCCACTACTGACTCAGGCATAACCCATCCCAAATCCAGTCTACTAAAAACCTCGTTCCATAACCAACTGGCCACATCACAATGCAGTAGAAGATGATCCACCGATTCCCCCCCCTTCCTACACATACAACACCAATCTGCGATAATCACCCTCCGTTTTCTCAAATTGTCCGTTGTGAGGATCTTGCCCTGAGAAGCGGTCCACACAAAAAAAGCTGCTTTGAGGGGCGCCTTGTGTCTCCAAATCCTTTTCCAAGGGAACTGAACAGGGGGCTCATGTGACAAGGATTTATAATACGAGCTAACCGAGAAAACTCCTTTACCTGTAGGAATCCACCACAATACGTCGATATGCTGGTTATTCGGTTTGAAAGAGTACAACATACTGAAAAAGGCTGCATAGCTGTCCATTTCCCAATCATTTGCCGCCCGACTAAAAGTGATGTTCCACTGGATGTGTCCTCCTGTTATCACCATGACATCTGCCACTGAAGCATTCTTAGCAACTGCGACCCTGAAGAGTTCTGGAAATAGGGCCTTTAGTGCATCAGGACCACTCCAAGAATCTTGCCAGAATTTGATTCTAGTCCCGTCTCCAAGACAGAATCTCGAGTGCCGAAAGAAAACCTCCCACCCTCTTCTAATATGTTTCCACAACCCCACTCCGTATGCCCCTCTCACTTCATTGGTACACCAACCCCCCCATAAACCCCCATATTTGCTCTCTATCACCACCTTCCATAGAGCTTCTGGTTCTTTATGAAATCTCCACAACCATTTTCCAAGTAACGCCCGATTAAAGATTCTCAGATTTCTGATGCCCAAACCACCACTAGAGAGAGGGCTACATACCTTCTTCCACCTGACTAGGTGGAATTTAAATTCCTCGCCAATACCACCCCACAAGAAATCCCGCTGAAGTTTCTCAATCCGGAGTGCCACACTAGCAGGAATGGGGAACAAGGACAAGTAGTAAGTTGGTAGGTTAGAAAGTGTACTCTTTATCAGGATAGTCCTACCTCCTTTTGACAGGTACATTCTCTTCCAACCTGCAAGACGGCGTTCTACCTTCTCAATCACTGTATCCCACACCGAAGCCGCTCTCGAGGCTGCCCCCAACGGTAGACCAAGATATAACAAGGGAAGAGCGGCAATCTTACACCCCAAAATATTCGCCAACTGTCTGAGATGTTGTACTCCTCCAATGGGCACCATCACAGATTTGTTCAAATTCACTTTCAAACCCGATGTAGCTTCGAAGCAAAGTAGAAGAGCCTTCAAAACTCGGGCCTGATTATGGTCAGACTCACAAAATATTAGAGTGTCGTCTGCAAACAACAGGTGAGAAATATTAATTGAACCCCCATTCAGGGATCCAATCGGGAAACCAGACACCCGCCCATTAGCTACCAGAGCTGAGATCATTCTACTCAAAGCCTCCATCACAATAACAAAGAGTAACGGGGACAACGGATCTCCTTGTCTTAAACCTCTCGTGCTGTCAAAGAAACCTGTTGGACTTCCATTTATCAGCACTGAAAATTTCACTGTAGATATACACCAACGGATCCACGATCGCCATTTTTCTCCAAAACCACATCTCTCCAGGAGGTAAATGAGGAAATCCCAATTAACATGGTCGTACGCCTTCTCCATGTCTAACTTACAGATAATCCCAGCTTGGCCAGCTTTTAATCTACTATCCAGGCATTCATTTGCTATAAGGACCGCATCTAGAATCTGTCTCTCTTTTACAAAAGCATTCTGGGGCTTCGAAATGATATTTCCCACAACCTCACTAAGTCGGTTCGCCAGTACCTTAGAAATAATCTTGTATACCCCATTTACCAGACTAATGGGTCGGAATTCCTTGATCTCCACCGTCCCAACCTTCTTCGGTATCAAAGCGAGAAAAGAGGCGTTTAGGCTTTTCTCAAATTTTCCAACCGAATGAAATTCCTGAAACACCTTCATGAGATCCTCCTTTAACACATCCCAACAAGTTTGAAAGAAACCCATAGAAAACCCGTCAGGACCCGGGGCCTTGTCTTTATTCATCTTTCTCACCACATCAAAAACCTCGGCCTCCTCAAAAGGCCTCTCCAATCGGATACCCTCCATTGGCTCAATTGCATCAAAAAGCAAACCATCAGGCCGGGGCCGCCACCTTTCCTGCTCGGTTAGTAGCTGTTTGAAGAAATCAACTACATGATTATTAATCACAAGCTCATCGTTGCAGTTAGCCCCATCAATCTTCAGCATCTCAATATTGTTGGATCTCCTATGAGAATTGGCTACCCTGTGAAAAAACTTAGTGCTTCGATCTCCTTCCTTCAACCATAAAACTCTAGACTTTTGGCGCCACGAAATTTCTTCTAATAAAATGGTCCTCTCAAGATCTGCCATCAGCACTAACTTTTGATCTGATTCCTCCTGAGATAACAATCTGGACTCTTGAAGCCTGTCTAGTTCCTGAATTTCCCTTAACTTACATTTCTTGTGTTCTCCTATGTTACCAAATGACTGACTATTCCAAAGCTTCAAATCTTGTTTTAAAGCTTTCAATTTTCCTGCAAAAATGAAACTAGGAGTACCCTGTATCTGGTAAGAAGACCACCACACTCGTACCCTATCCACAAAACCTTCCGATTTCAACCACATGTTTTCGAATTTAAAGTAACGGCTTCTTTTTTGGATCCCCCCACTATCCAACATAATAGGCCAATGGTCTGAACACAGCCGAGTCAATCTCTTCTGCCAAACCTCCGGAAAGTGAGCTTCCCACTCCGGGGATATTAAGAAGCGATCTAACCGTGACCACGTATGATTATTTGCCCACGTACATGTACCCCCTGCCATTGGTAAGTCCACTAAGTTCAACTCGAAAATACATTCTGAAAAATCTGACATTGCAGGTCGCAATCTTCTATTACCAAAGCACTCACTGGGAAATCTTGTTACGTTAAAATCCCCACCAATACACCACGGAAGATCCCACCAACTGTGCACTCCACATAGTTCATCCCACAACAGTCTACGATCAAAGTCTAAATTAGGACCATAAACTCCTGCAAAAGCCCACAAAAATCCATCTGACACACTCCTAAAAGAGCATGCTACCGTGAATGACCCGATGAAATCCTCCCGTTTCTCAACCACTCTTTGGTCCCACATCACCAATACACCTCCTGAGGCCCCATTAGCTGCCAAATATACCCAATCCACATGTACGCAACTCCAAATGCTTCGTACCATTTTTGTAGTAATTACTTTCAGCTTTGTCTCCTGTAAACACACTATGTCCGCCTTCCATTCTCGAAGCAAGTTTCTTATTTGAAGACGCTTACTACCCTCATTTAAACCACGAACATTCCACGAGACAATTTTTGGCTTCATTTGGAATAGACCACGCCCTTCCCCTTTGATCTATCCCTGCTATTACTACTTTCAGAGTTCATGGACCAGGTTAACCTTTTGAGTTCCCGCTGTTTCTTTGAGTCTAATTTCTTATGTTGTTGATGACCCGCTTCAATGGCAGTGAGTAATGCCATGAATTGCTCCTCGTATCCTTCACATTTCAAGCCCACAATTTCCTGTATATCCTTCACTGTGTTGAACACCCAATCTGAGGCATTTGACTGATCTGGAAACAAACAGTTCAGCGGTATCGGGTTCTGTATTCTGAATTCCATCTGTTCCTCTGAGTTTTCATCTCCAACTACGAAGCCCACTTCCCCTATCTGGTTCTCCTCATCTGAGAGGAATAAATCATCACTACCAGCTTCATCTGCACCCAAAAAAGGATTCTGCTCGCTGATACTCACCAACTCCCCCATTCCGTGAATCTCAGAGAACATCACCGTGTCATCCCCACTGTTACCCACCAACGTAACCTCACTGTGCATCTCAGATAGCCTCGCCGGACCATTATCACCCCCCCTGCACTCCGTCGGCGTTTTCTGTCCATTTCCTGGAGGAGGATTGACGCACGGTGGAGGAGGGAGGATCTCAACCAACTCTATCGGCCTCTCCTGCGCCACCAAGCCAGATTCCGACGCCACCACCACCTTCTCCGGCGTCTTCTGTAGCCGGCCCGATGAAGATTCCGGCGTGTCCACCACCCTCAGGTGACGCGCCGGTAGCACCTGCGTCTGCGAGGGCCCCGGTTCAGTGCCTGACCGAGCCCTCCATTCTTTCCGGGTCACTTGAGGTCTGGGCTTACTTGGGCCCAGCCCGTATTGTGTGTTATTAAATCCATTTGAGGCCCCACGGGCCTGATGGCCCAGCCCACAGTATGAAGACTTTGAAAGCCCCTTAAACTTACCATTTCCTCCCCCAAAACGCACCGTTCGATCATTTTCCTTATAAGCCCCGACACATATCGCCACCTTCACGATCTCCCTCTGCAAATTCACCAACTGCTCCTGCATCTCCCTCAACTTGTCATACACGTCTCTTCCGTATTGTCTCTCCTGCGAGAGGACGTGAGGGGCTCGATGCGCTTCATTGTCAGTTTTCCCTCTACCAGTCCCTTCTCCACCTCCTGCCGGAGTTAGCGCTTCCTTGTACGTTTTCCGACCCCTCTCTGTTACTTCCCGTGGCTTCCTCTGTTCAACGCCAACACTCCCCACTTGGTTATCAACCGACTGGATAACCTCCATCAGCACCTCTTTCATTCTTCTCCACCCCCTTCCCCCCTCCTCTTCGGGTATGAGAATACATTTTCGACCTCCCCCATCACCATACACTGCCACTTCCAAGAATCTACCTCGATTATTTGAACATCGCTGGACTGTAACACACCGATAGCCCTCTCTTTTTGACGAGAACAACTCCTTTCTTTCCCCTTTCGCCCACTCCTCCAGAATTCTTCCAAGCCACTGTGCGGTGCCCAGACCCAGTACAAGCTCCTGCTTAAACCTCCTGCCACTCTCTATGATACGTACTAAGGCCCTTTCTCTCACGACGGCAAAGAGTTTTGATTCGATAACAAGCGCTCTTTCAAGACCCATCTAACCACCGTTATAGACTGAGAGAACATAAATCATCTAACCTTGAAACATGTGTAATTCAGGAATAACATTGAATTTTCTTTGAATTTTCTTAATTTGAATTTTCTTTTTCTAATGTAATTTTTACCCCTCGCCCTGAAGTTAGATCCTAACTCCACCACTAATGACTCCACTCCATCCATCACAAAAAAGATGGAGAATGAAAGAAAAACAAGTAAAGAAAAGTGTAACTATTCTTACCGCTGATTACTCCATCCATCACAAAAATAAAGTTATTGCATGGATTACAAATATGTTCCCAAATGTGAAATATAAGAACTCTCTAAGAGTCAATTAAACAAGTTAGAGAATATTGGTCCATTAGGCCTATTGTGGCCATCAAGGACTTATTTCTAGTGATATACTCTCTACTTGAGGGCAAGGTTTTCTGGCAGAAACATGGAACAAACAAGAAGCAGATGTAAAAAGCAGAAATAGACAAAAAACCTAATCTCATAATAGGTCACATCTGGGGGCCCCTTTTTGTGCAGGTCATCCATAATTGAGAAGTAGGAATGGAAACAAACATCTTTCAAATCCCTGACAATGGTGAAACTCCTTTCAATAGTTCCCCGAGTCCCATCCTACAAAATTTAGAAAAGGAAATATATCTCTTAAAGGCAACACAAGAGTTAAAATTAAACATAACGAATCACCAAAATTGAATTTTGAAGACATACATAAAAACAATGGAATAATTTATTAGTCTTTCCTTCTCCAACAGCATCAAAAGTAGCAAATATTGGTGAAAGAAAGCCATATGCTGCTCCGCCTGTGATACTTCCAATAATACCAACCACTAGCCACAAAATCAAAAGTATAGGCAGAACGCATAAGCAGAGAACTAGCTTCAAAACTGGTCCCAATCGTTTAGCTCTGCCCATTAGAGAAATCAACGATATGAGAAAGAGATTAACAAAAAAGAAAAAGGCAAATTGGTAAGGAAATTACAATAGGAAGGTGGATTGTCAAGGAAAGCACCTCACGACGCAGTAATATGTCCAAGCACTATGTGCTGGCCAAAGACCCAATATGATGGCAGAATTTCCAATTGTCATGATAAGGCATACCAATGGGCAGAAAATGATACCTGAAATAAGAATTAGTTTAATGCGTTTACGATAAGCAGCTCGTAGTCCAAACGATATATCTTCATCCACCACTCAACGCTTCAAATGCTACTTTGTAATTATAAAATCCTATAACAAATTTCAACGTAAAAATAGCAAAAATGGCCATTCTAACTTCTCAAAATATTCGGACATCACCCTCAAGGATATATGCTTGATTTGGATATATCCTGAATGAGTACTAGCATCTCCCTCCGCCTTATAAAATTAAATCAAATCCCGGTAAAGAATATGCTACGGAAAAGGAACCAAACCAAGGAACGCAAGACGTAGCTTAATGGTCAGAAGAACAGGAATACGGAAGCAGAATGCTGAAGCTATCATTTTGATTTATTAATTTCATATACTCCAGAACATCTTAAGAGAAACAAAAGCAATTTTTTTTTTTAAAGAAGAAGAAGAGAATTTTACACGGGCAGTCTATGAACGATCGTTTTTAATTGTCTTCTTTCCTGAAGAAAAAAGTTAAATAATCCAGAACATGAAAGAAGCAGCGAAAAAACAACAAAACCCCCCAAAACGAGGAACAGATTGGCACTGACCTTTAATGGTGCCAAGGAGCAGAAGCCCGCTGAAGTAAGGAAGAAAGCAAATAAAGTTCCACACAGTAGCCAAAACCCCCTTCGGAGGTTCCATATCGATCCCCTTATTCCTCGCTCAGATCTCCCTGCAATCACCACAAACCTATCACAGAGTCAACTCTAATTCCGACTTACAGTCACAACAGACACCATTATCCCATAAATAGCCTGTAAACATAATCAATGAAATATAAAAAATACTCACCATACTGAAAAGCAATTTGCTGCAAACACGCAACCGAAACTTACGAAAAAAATCACTGCTTTACTATTCTTCTGAACCAAATGACCACGAAAAAACCAGGAACGTCGAGGTTTCAATCAAATTAAAAAATTGAAAGAAGTATCACAAGAACTTCGTGCTAACGAAAGGGCCAAGACCGTTGAACAGACGCTGTGTGGCCTCAAACTGTAAGGGATCGTGGATAGAGCGGTTACTATCATATAATCAAGAGCACAGAAGGCTTAGGCCTGGCCAAATCCTTTCTTGTCCTCTCTCTCCCTCTCTTTTTCTTTGTTAGATTTTTTCATTGTTTTGGGCTTTAAGCAAAAGCAAAACAAGTTGGTCTCAGTCCCAATCCGTCACTGACGGTAAAAAAACACATGTAATTGCAGAGAAACGAGGAAAAGCATTTGCAAAAGTTTTTTTTTTTTTTTTAACCACGCCACTAATGGTCGACCATTATTGTTCCAAAGCGGCAAAAATCACTTTGCCTGCTTGCCAAGCTTGAGGGATGCGGCGTAAAATTCATGTTATCCTGTCTGAATTTAATTGGCATGGCGGTGCCTGCGAACTTCGTGTTAAATTCGCGTATATTCACTTTTATTTTATATTCAGGAGAGCTATATGAATTTTTTTTTTTTTTACGTAAATTTCATATTAATTTATTTTTTTCTTCACGATTACATACTGACTGCATTTTTCGACTACAAAAAATATTTCTCATTTTCATTTCAAGCATACCTCTATCCTGAATTACTTGCTAATAGCCATTAGCCAGGAAGCGGTGGGTCTGATCCTTAAGGCTTCACTTGGTTACACAATGATAAGATAGAATATTTTAAATAGTAATAATTAAAATATTATTATAATATAATTTTTAAATATTAATTTTATATTAAAATTTAAAAAAATTAAATTATTTATTATATTTTATATTAAAATTTAAAAAAGATGTAATGATAAATTAAAATGAGATAATATAAAATTTTTAATTTTGATTAACCAGACCTAAATTGATTGATGGGTGGGTTTGACACTCATGGTTATTATTATTATTAGAGTTTTGGTATATATAAGCACAGTTACGTATTAATCTGTATATTAATACTGATTTATTCATACTTAAAATTTAAATTAATATTATTTTTAATAAAATTTATTTTTTGACCAAAGACACCATATTAATATATAAATTAATGTATAATTGTACTTGTAATTATATTTTTCTTTATTATTATTTTGTTTTTTTATTAATAACGTTATCTCCACGCTTTCATGTCACATATTCTTACCGACAGTAGAAATTTAAGTGCTCGTGCTTGCGTAAGCCTCCTCCAATTTCACCAACCTTTTAAGCCTACCATTAAATACCCTATCAGATTAGACTGCCAAGCGAAAACATCTACGTAACTCATTATACTGCATAATGACATGACTGGCCTCGGAAATGGGTCCACACCTTCCATTTGAGAGAGAGAGAGAGAGAGAGCGCTCTCTTTTTCCATCATTTTAGAGAAGTGAAGTGTAAGATTTGATCTTGACAATGAAGACTTTGTCCTTCAATTTCAGGTTAGAAACATGAGGAGGGAAGGTATCACTTTGGTCTACAAGCAAACCACACGGGGATCATCACGAGGAAGCAACCAGCAGGAAGGGTAATATTCAGACTCCTGAGGCATCTGATGATCAGGCATTGTCTGTCTCGTTGCATGTTAATGTTGTTGTCATTGTGTCTGATTCTGGAGTCAGTTTCAATAGTCTTGAAACTTGCGACATAAAAATTGACAAAACAGTCGGACCAACTTGTACTTTTTTTTTTTAGTTTTTTCCCTTTTCAGAGGAGCTAGCCCCACGTATAGTAACTTCGTCTTAAATTTATTAAAAATTCCTTATATACGACGGGGGAAAACCATAATAACAAACCAGACTTTGTAATTTGGGAGATTACACATCAGCACCTCAACACCCTCCCAAATCCAAATCAAAACAAAACAAATCTAGAAAAACAAACAACGACAAAACCACCTAACCATATTATATAAAGGATTTAGATCTAAAATAAAGGCAACCGGACTTATCCTGACGAAAAATTGCTCTCTACGAAGAAGGAATACTGGAACAATTATTCCAAGTTTTATTAATACCCGTGGCACCCAGCCGTGCAAAACCATCAGCCAAAGAATTAATCAACCTATAGACATGACAGAAAATGGAGTCAATACCGTCAAGAAGCTTCATCAATTCTTCCCAATAGTCTTCCAAGTATTAAAGACCACATCTCTTCTTCTTCGTTCAATCAATCACAATCACCGAATCCATTTCTATTTTAATATTTTGTAGGACTATAAATCTTGCTATCCGAATACCTTGAAGTAAACTCATAAACTCGGCAATATTGTTAGATTGCGTACGTGTGCTAATAGCAAAACCAGAAATGAAATCCCCATTAGAGTTACGGATAACTCCTCCTGCACTTGACGGTTCCGGACTCCCCATGGAACTTCCATCCACGTTGAGTAAACCACCCATCTTTTGGCTTAGCCATTTCAACAACAAAACATAAGATGATTTTTGCTTAACAGGAATATGAAACAAGTGCAGAATTTCTTCGTCTCTCTTAGAGAAATTTATAGATACTTTCAGCTTTTCTCCTACAATAGTAATAAGGCAATAGCATCTTCAGGAAATCAGCAATATTCTAAAACATTAGAGAATGTCTCGACTGATTCTCATTATAACAAATTGAATAAATAAACTTGCTAGGTGTCACAATATTAGAGGGCATTTTATTCATTCTGTTATGTACTTTTTCTATAAATAGACACTCCTGTACAGAGCACTGTGTGCAAGAAATATTCGATAATACAATTCACGATTTAGTAGAGCTTTTTCACAAATACTTGCTGTGTCATTCATCTCTATTTTCAGCATGGTATCACGAGCCTAACGAACTCACGTCCTTCATACATTTTTTTTTTCTTTCTACTACTTTACTCGTATCGATTCATCAAAATCATCCAACACTCATTCTCTTCTTAACTCTGCTAGTCATTTTGTCAAAATACAACATAACATTGACAATTTTCTTCTATGGAAAACGCAAATAGTGCCGTATTTGAAAGGGCATCAAGTCTACGGACATGTTGATGGCTCCTTTCCCATGCCGCTTGCTACCATTGATGAACTTCCTAAGTCTACCTATCTTCAATGGCTCCATCAAGATTAGTTGGTGATGTCGGCCATTAATTCCTCTCTGTCCGACTCTGTCTTAGCTCAGGTTATCGATTGTTCTACTGCTGCTGAGCTATGGAAAACATTAAGGTTTTTGGATGTGCCTGCTGGCCCAATTTAAGACCCTTTAACACTCATAAAATGGACTACAGGTTTAAAGAATGTGTGTTCATGGGCTACAGCCCAGATCACAAAGGTTATCTCTGTCTTCACCTCAATTCGGGCCGCACTTTTATTTCAAGAGATGTTCTTTTTAATGAGACCATTTTCCCTTTCACCACACGGCCCACACCGAATGACTCTTTAACTCACTCCCCGTCCAATACTTCCATTGACCCATTCCCTCTTTTAATCCGGCCCTTTTCTACTAATTCTTCTCTCAGCCCATCACATACACCTCATCCAGCCCATCCAATGTCTCCTCTCATGTGTTCAGACCGTGACTCAACCCACTCTTCGTCTAGGGCAATAATTTCATCTCCCAAAACAGAGTCCTCGTCCCCCCTTCAGTCCGCCACCTCACTATCTAACCCACCAGCAACTGAACCTTCGTCCTCCCTTCAGTCCGCTGCACCATTATCAAACTTGCCACAAACCGAGTCTTTGTCTTCAGGAAATCATCCCATGGTTACCCGTACACAGACCCATTCCCTTCATCCAAAGCTACGCACGGATGGGACCATTCCATGGCCACCACCGAAGCCGACAGCTTCACTCACTGAATCTCTTTCCTCTTCTTCTTTTTCCTCAGTTCCAGAGGAACCCAAGTCCTACACCGAAGCCTCTAAACACAAAGAGTGGCGTTTGGCTATGGCCACTAAAATCGATGCCTTGATTCGAAACCGAACATGGCATCTCGTTCCTCCTTCTCCTTCATATAATCTGCTTGGCTCAAAATGGATTTTGAAAACCAAACGCCATGCCAACGGGACCATTGAACGGCGTAAAGGCAGTCTTGTGGCTCAAGGTTTTCATCAACAACAGGGTCTAGATTACTCTGAAACGTTCAGTCCGGTTGTTAAACCCACTACCATTCGCCTCCTTCTCTTAGTTGCCGTATCCTCTCATTGGGCTCTTCACCAATTAGACATACAAAACGCGTTCTTGCATGGAGATCTTGAAGAAGCTGTTTACATGAAACAACCTCCTGGTTTTGTGAATCTGAATTTTCCTCTACATGTCTGTAAGTTAACTAAGTCCATCTATGGTTTGAAACAGGCTCCTAGAGCCTGCTTTGCTAAACTTAGTGATAGACTTCTCACGCTTGGTTTTATGTGTTCTAGTGCTGATCCATCGCTTTTTATTCTTTGCATTGGATCTGATTGCATTTATCTCTTGATCTATGTTGATGATATGTTGATTGCATTTACCTCTTATTGTTAGGAGGTGAAGATTGCTATTAAATTATATATGTGAAATGTAGGTTTTTAAATTATTATTGGTGGGTTTGCTTCTGATTTATATGTTGGCAATACTATGATAGATATGTGTATGTGAAATGTGGGTTTTTAAATTGTGCGCACAAAGTGTTTGACAAAATGGGTGAATGGTTTTGAGTTGTAGTAATTAGGCCATGTGGTTCATTTAGTAGTTATAGGGGCAATTTTGTTTTGCATTTTGCAGTATGTTAACAATATACTAGTAGCTTTGGAATTGGATGTTAGTTCTTGAATATTTCTATGCAATCTGATTAGTTGGTGTCATATTAAATTATTAATAGCTAGTAGTTGGAAAACTTGATATTATTGGTTCTTTTTCTTCACAGCAATGGCCATTTTGCATTGTTATTTTGCTCAAATTTCTACTACCTACCCTGGTTAATCCATTTGCCTTATTAACTTATGGGTTATTCTTTATTTTGCAGGATGAATATAAGTGGCTGCTTGTGAAGAATGTCTGCCCCATTTGCAAATCTAAGGCATTGACCACAGGAATGAGGGATGAATAGAAATGGGTTGGCTACTTAAAGAGATGTCTTTCCATTTAAAAGCTAATTATGACAGCAAGTTGATATTTGTTTTGACTTGACAGTTGTAATGTTCGAACCATTTATTTGTTAGCTTCTGGAATATAGGTCTCGTTGCCTAAACAAAAACTGTACAGACTTTCTCATGTTGCTCAATGAACTCTATTCCACCCATTTAGAACTGGAGTACTTCCACCATGGTTGCAAACCACCCATAATTCATAGAGATGTAAATACGACCAACATTTTGTTGAATGAAAATGGAAATCACAAAGTTGAGCAGAAGTTGAGTAGAAGTTGTTGACATTGTAATGAAGTTATAGACATTATAATGAATGAAGTTGTTGACATTGTAATGAAGTTGTTGACATTGTACTTTGTAATGAATGAAGGGGTTGACATTGTACTTCGCTATCAAGTATGTAAGACATAATTGTAGCTGCGCAACAATATTTAAATACCAAAAGAAATTGTACACTTTTGCTAAATATATTTCCTTGTTTTGTGGTACAATATCGAATTTTAGAATGCCAAGACTAAAAATTACATTGAAACTCCAAAGTTACATTCAAATTCTAAAATTACACTCCAACCACTTAATTACATTAAAACCTCAATATAATGGAGTAGTCATGGTTGGGTAAGTATACTGTCTTGACTCCCTACTCCAGCATGTATGCTTATCACCTGCAGACCACAAAAAAAAAAATGTCAGTGGAAAAGCTTGGACATGACAATGTATAAAATATTTGATAGTTGCACACTTTTACTATCCCTCGTCCATCTTGTTTCTTTTTTTATTTTCTTTTTTAGCATTGTCTCTACTGTAAATACTTTGCGTTTGGATGGAGGCCTACCCTTACTTTTAATACTGGTAGGATTGTGAATCTCAAAATTTTTTTGTTTGGTTTCACTTAGACCGTCATGACACACAACATATTCACTCCTTGTAGCATTCGGAGTCAACTCTTCCTCCTTGAACTTGTGCATATGATCATTTCATTTCATATAGGTCGCGTGATCCTTTAAAGCAAGTAAAGCTATTTCGCAATGATCGTTACACAAATCATTAAATTTTTGTGTCTCATGATTATCGCCAAGGTCATCATAACTATTCTGTATTATTGTGTACTTTCTTTTCAAATGTTTTCTCCAACGATCAAGAACATACTTGGATGACAACCGCACAACTTTCTTCCACATGGTGAGGACAATGAGTGCATGTCTACATAAAAATCCTCAGAACTTGAATAGTCTATAGGTGCACATCACTTCTCATTCATCATCATTAAAATATACACAATATTTTACATCTTTTACAAAATCATCATAAATATTCAAGGGTTCAACAACTTCATTCATCGATATTGCGCCTTCATTTTTTTTAAGGGAAGATAAACAATTCATAGTCTCTCTAAGCTCTATTTGAACCTCTTTCAACTTGGCATTCGTGTATAAATCTTGGATTTGCTTTTCAATTGCATGGACTGTAATGCAAGGGATCTTTCGTTGGAATGAACTGAAATCAGCTATCTTTTCATTCTCGACCATCCTTGCCAAAATATTATCATAGTCCCCAATAAGCTTCTTCAATGGTGTGGTTGCATTTACATAGCCATAAAAAAAATGTGTTCATATTCTCGCTATGCTGGGTTGTGGACATTCCAACCCAAAACGTACATCTCACATATGCAGGTACCCATTGATGCCGCTCCTCATACAACTTACTCAATCAAGTACTGCCTGTTAAACCATTGCTCTGAATGATGTTGTGCCACCTTTTTTCAAATTCTTGACAGTTCAAAGAGTTATATATATAATTTAATAAAATGCATTTAAAGTTGTCATATTATGAATAAGATCCCAGCTTATGAGGTAATTTGAATAAAATGTGCCATAAACAGAATCTATGCTTGGTCCTCAGAAAAATTATTGCTATTGCCGCTTGCATTGCCCTGTCTTGGTTGGTTATAATCGCATTAGGAGCCCGTCCTAACATATACCTTAACCACGAGTTAAACAACCACACAAATGTATCTGTGTCCTCGTTTGATATAAGATCACATCCAAAAAGTATTGATTGGCCGTGGTGGCTGACTCCCACAAAAGGGGCAAATGACATTTTATATTTATTTGTCAAATACATTGTGTCAAAAGTTCTGACATCTCCAAATGACTCATATGTTGCCCTACTTCGGGCATCCACCCAAAACACATTTCTCAACCTCCATTCTTCATCTAGATCCATTACATAGAAAAAACCATTATTTTTCTCTTGCTGTTGCACCAAATACTTGTGAAATGGCTCTGCATCTCCTTCTCATTATGAACTTTGTTGATATGATTCCTGCACTCTTTTTCTCCGAAAGTGAGGTTCTCATATCCACTCCCTTCAACAAATATAGTTTTGTAATTTTTAGCCGAATGGATTCCGGCTTTATCTATTATCTCAATTCTTTTTTTTTTTCCGACCAACTTGATAATTTTTTATGGTAAGCAATATGTCTTGACTTACTTGGGTTCACTGTGTGATTGTTGTCAAGGACAACATTGGATAACCGATACCTTGCATCAACTATTTACTTTACATTAATCTTAGCCTTGCAAGCTGTCCCTCCTATTGGCTTTGGTTGATCAATTTTTGATGACTTAATGATTGACTTGTAATGGCAAGAGCATGCTATGACAAAGTATTTTACCTCCCTATAATCCTAGTAGTGGATGTTCTTTTCAACACTCCAAATCCCTCCTGTTTGGTATACTTTGTGTAGTATTCAATAACATCTACTTGAGTCTCAAATATCATATCAATCTTTGGTCGTTCAACATTTTGATTCTCAATATATTGAGACCCAAGTTGCTCTTGTTGGTCTACATTAAGTAAAACATGATTTATATAAAATCCGTTAGCCATACCATAAAAAAATTGATATTTAAAAGAGTCCATAGAACAATGCTATTAAAAATTTAATAATTATTAGATCTTCTTCATAAAATACCAATAGACAAGGTTCTATCTCAATTATAGCTACAAAATAAAATAATAATAAAATCTATAAACAATTATTTTTTGGGTGGCTCCCAAACAAAAACAATATTTTGGGCTCCTAAATGAAAACAATATATAAACCACTATATATGCATCTCAAAAAATAGTTCTATACAAACGAAACATGGCTATAACAAAAAACTGGGAATGTGTATGGCAAGGCTGCAAGCAATATCCCATCCAACCAGATTGTAAAAGGAAGGTGCAACTCCCATTAAGTATCTTTTCAAATATTGGCAAAGGATAACAATATCGGCCATAATTTGACTGGGAAGGTGCAAGGTGAGATAAGAATTAGAACTCTATATTTCAGTTTTGTACAAATATGAGAGTACAGATCATCTGAGATAGAATGTGTAAAAATGTCATTTTTGCCAACCAGACTGTAAAAGGAATGTGTATATATATATATATATATATTCCATTGTATCTTGTGTATACCTGTCGGCGAGGGCTCCAACATGACTGTAAGTTCCAGCAACGTTAGGGAGGACGCCTGCGATAGCTACAAACAGAAAAAAGAAAAAAAAAAGTGAGAATAAAGAAATGGAAAACCAGAGAATAGAAGAGGAAATGAGACGTTGGGTGGTGAAGAATACTTGCAGGGATGTTAGGTTACTGGTTGTCTATTTTTCTCTTGTTGAAGATTACTTGTAGGATGATGGACGAGATGCTAAAGTTGCTGTAGATGTGGGGAACTCTACAGACGCTGAAGCTCCCTTGCTGAAAATTTTGCTCATTTTTAGATAGAAACAAAATTAAAAAAAAAAAAAAGTTGACGTGGCACTATGCTGCGTTAATGTGTGAAATTCCTGTATATATGTAGCAGCTCCCAAATAAATAAGGAGATAACGGATCACCGGTCTCAAAGCTTTTGAATGACATATATATTCTATTATTTTAGCTTCCAACATGCTGCATGCTTTCTCAAAAGTACTGTTGGTTTCACTAAGAAGTTTCTATCAATCCACATTCTTTTTGTCGTCGGGCACTTTGCTGAATAAATTATTTCAACGTACAATCATTCCCAGATATTCCATTTCAACCAATATTTATAACTTTAGAAAAAGCCAAACCAGAAGGTGGTAGAAAAGTTCCATCGTCACAACTGCAAGGAAATATCCAAGAAAAAGGAACCGGGGATATGGTTAAACTTGAAGTAACGCTGTTAATTGTAACATTGGTTGTTATGATCACACGAAACCCTTGTTATACAGTCACAAAAAGGTTGTATTTTGGTGATAATTCCAGTAATGGATTAGCTTTGCATATCTGAATATGGATTTGAGATATTCTACGACTTTTGGAGAAATCTCCAAATTCCTCTGTTCTTAGCTGCACCACTACATATTAATACAATTGGTTTTGGAGTCTTGTCCAATAAATACCTGCAAGCAAGTGGATCTCCAAACCTGCCCACCACTTCTTACCTTTCCAATCAGTATCAGCAACCAAATTGCATGGTTACACAACCCAGACCAGGTGGAACGTCTAGCTAGCTAGGTACCGCCCATTTCTATGAGAGGTCCACTTCTTACCTCTCCCGTCACTATTCTCATGATCAGAACTTGGCATCTAGCAATTTCATAGCAAACATGAATGTTAAGACCTTCATGATATTTTCCCCTGAACTCGATAAACAAATTTAAAGCTTCATATCCATCTTCCATTCTTCGATAAATGGACGTGACATAAACAGAATTCAAAACAAATTTTGATACCTGTATGTAACCATGTAATGAGATATATGTAGAATGAGGAAACTGACCGGTTCTATGAGTTTGGGCCTATACTCTCTGATTATATTTGGGCCTAAATTATAGATTAGATTTCTCTGAGTTTTCAGATCAATTGGTGTGTTTGGGCCAGAACTCAAATCTGAACCGAATAGGCCCGACCCAGAACAGAAAACAAGAAAAGAAAACATTATTATTAATTTATTATTATTATAGTACTACTCCAGCCCCCATGCATGCAATTACCGGCCCTATGATTGAGATCAACGTTACGTTGCACGCCTCTCGATGCGCATAAAATCTCTAGCTATATCTTCAGCTTTAGGATGCCAACAAGAAGCAAATCTCATGGGAAGCGTGAAAGAATCCATCTTAATTATTCCATTGCATTAATAATCAATTCCGTATATAGATAACTGTTACATATATATAAAAAGATTAATAAAAATTAATTTATAAACTGACGTAAATTCATATGATCCGTTAGATTTATTTCATATTAAAAATAATTTTACAATATGATGTACTACATCAAACCACATCAATTTATAGATTTACTTTTATGTAATCTTTTTATGACTAAAATATTTTTCATATATATATATATATATATATATGTAGTCACCCTTATATTTCAGACTATTAATACTAATGATTGATGGCATCAATATATAATTCATGCATACAAGATACATGAATTGATTTCCGGCCAAATATATATATATATATATATACTAGGTAAGAGTAACGTGCAAAGCACGTTTGTCTAATTTTATGAAATGATTATTTGTAAAAAATAATATATATTTTACAAAAATTATTGATGTCACTTAATAATTTAAGGCATATTGGAGAAAATAAAAAAATTAGTTCAAAATATCATATAATCCAATACATGTTTATAACATCTATAATTTTAGCAAAGATGTATACGAAAAATTTAATAAAAGTCGAACACAAACGGTAGTTCAAAATATGTGTCGTTTGATGTTTGTATTATAATTCATCAATTTATGTCATCTTGTAGACAATCAATAGAGACAACATTAAAATTCTTATTTTGCTGTTGGTTGAGTTGATCATGGACAACATAAAGTTAAAACATAATCTTTTTATAAAATTTGTGGTATAATATTTTCTATATATAGCATATATATAAATCATAAAATATATTTTGAAATTATTGGTCGAATTTATTCTTTCTTGATTAGCTCAAGGGTCACAGCATTTGTCACGTGCCTATCATAGCAAGCCTACGTATAGAATATGACTTAGCGGAAGCTACGTCATACTATCATGAGAAAAAAAAAACATTTTGATTAAACACACTTGTATTATATATTATATGAGATTTTTAAATTTGAAATACTCAATAATAATCTGAGTTAATGAAACATATAATATACGTATATTATACGTAGGGATTCACGTCTTATACACCTAATACACTTGTATATGTTAAGGAGAAAGAGAAAAATATAATAACTAATTTTTAATTACTTATTATTATATAAACTATTAAGTATTATAATTATTGAGATTAATAAATCATATAACAACATTGAATGCTATCTCTCTCAACATTTATGTCTTCATTTTATATGCCAAACCGTTAAAACAAACGGTGTTAACTTTAACGGAAAAATAAGAAAAACCGTTAAAACAAGATTTTCCGTTACATACACACTTTTTATATATAGAAGATATATATATATATATGTATACTGCCTCTAAACAAGTTTCCTGGCCAGTAAAAAAAAAAAAAAAAAAGGATTTGTTTTCGGGTCATGAGGTTGAGGGCCAGCAAGTAGATGTATTCGAATACATGATGATAATTGTTGGATCTTACCATTATAAAAATGGGTTTGCACTACTACGACAAGTCTACATGTAAATATACGTACTTTTTGCCTAACTAACTGGTTTTCAGAAGGAAGAAATATATCCTGGCCTTGAGCTTAATTAATTAATTATCTCGATCGATCGGCCATTACGAGAACATGTGGGGTGTCCACAGCTCAAAAGTTTATAGAAATTGCTTGCCTTTTTCATGATTTCCTGGCATATATATATATATATATATAAAGAACTGCTCGAGCAGAAGATAGAGAATCGTTCGATCTTGAGGACTACTTTATCAGACACGATGGATTGAGGGAGAACTCCATATGTATTTTTCTAACTGATCTCTCCCACATGGTTTGATACCCTAAAGATCAGCAAAGAAATGGCGAACCTAATAAAGAATTATTAATTGTATTAGCTCCACCTACCTAAACCTAACATATTAAACCCAAAATGATGCACAAAGTTTACGAGTCAAGTACGAATTATAAATGCTTTACTTCTTCATTTGTTTAATATTGTGACATATATTCCATGGGACATTAATATTAATTTGAGATCGAGCTGGAAGAAAATCAATTTAATTAATTAATCAGGACCCGTTTACATATATGATATATATGATCATGGGAGACGGTACGTACTGTTTTCTTTAACTTCTATAAGGGAGAAGGAAGTCATGATAATAATTAAGAGATAGCTTTGTACCGATTATTAATAATGGTTACAAGTTAACTAAAACACTCATCATTTTAAGTCCTTAAAAAAAACTCATCATTTTCAAATTATATTTATATAGATATATCATATTCATGACATGATCATCTCAATCGACATTTTTATTTTATTGTGTTGATGTCATGAATTATCTATCAATTTTAAAATTTTTAATTTTAAAAACAAGAGCTGACCTAATGGTTGAGATCAGCTAATGTCACATCAAAACATATATAGCGCAGTAGGAGTAGTGAGTTGTGCAGTATGGATCGAACATAACTCTTTTGTTTATACATATATTCAAGCCATTGAGGGCCTTAAAAGGGGGCATAAAATAACAAAAATTCTATTGTTGATTAATCTAATTAATTAAGACATATATATTTGTTAAAGTCCACTGAAGAAAGACGATTTTTATTAATTAAAAGACCAACCGACCGGCCAGTGTATTCGAGTGGCGGTTTGGCCCGCTAATCAAGCAAGCGTGTTCATCTGAAGCATGCACCCACCCCCCGGCCCCAATGTGCCTTCGCCCCGCCCCCACACACACAAAATTAGCAGCACAATAAACTGCGCCCATATTCTTCTCCACTACTATGTGTCACAAACGTCCCATGTATTGTCTCATTACTCCTTTTTTTTTTTTAATGCCACGTATAGCTTTTCGTTGTCCAAATGCACGCTCTGATCTGTGACTATATAACTAGCCAATCTTTCCATGACACTTTTATATATCATCTTCTCCAAAGGACTTTTGAGTTTTGAGAGAGAGAGAGAGAGAGATTAGGGAGAAGCTAAAAGAGAGATTGAAAAATGATGAAGTTGAGGTCAAAGAGGTTTTGCAGAAGCATCTCAAAGCTCCGTGGAGGTGGTGTTAGTAATGGCAACAGCAGCATGAAAGGAGGTGATCAAAACGCTGGGTCTGAAGGCGTAGGCGATATCAAATGGGAACTCCGACCTGGTGGCATGCTTGTCCAAATGAGAAACATGAGTACTGGTGAGAGTGTGGGAGAAGGGATTATTACAGTTAGGGTCTCAACTGTCTCAAAATGGCATGACATTTCCATTGAAGCCACTTCAACTTTTGGTAAGCCTTCATGAAGATGATTATCATCATGTTTCTGTTTAATTAGATTAATATCTGAAAGATCATCATGTTTCTGTTTTTGGCCCTGGGTCAAGAATTTCATAATCATTGAAGATCTTCCCTCTGGAGTACTGATAAATTAAACTTCCAATTTTATCAATATTTTCAGGAGAGTTGAAGATGATATTGTCATTGGTGACTGGTTTGGAGACAAGGGAGCAGAGGCTACTGTTCAAAGGGAAAGAGAGAGAGGATGGTGAATATTTACACATGGTTGGGGTTAGAGACAAGGACAAGGTGCTGTTGCTGGAAGATCCAGCTACCAAGGAGAGGAAACTACTCTATGGCTTGGCAGGGGGCCCAGCCATTGGAACACCCTGCAGTTGTACCATTAGTGTATGAAAATTAAAATGATTTTTCATTACTAACACTAAAACCAAAAAATTGCACAAATATGGTGATGGATCATGATCATATTCCTTCTTCAACTTGCGGCTATATTAGGGACTCCCTGGCTTGTATTAATATTTGCATCATGTGTCGGAGTGAGCAATTTTTAAATGCTTAAGCTAATTATGCACATCGATCTTCTCATCATGTGCAAGTTGCAAATGGCTTATTATGTTAATAGAAATGTTGATTTCTGGTGTTATATAAATCATATTGGTCTCCTCTTTCCCTCAATTATTTCTGATCAGCTTTTTCCTTCATTATATATAGATATATATATTGTAACCATGCGTGCACACCGAGACATAGACTTAAATTTATGGAATTAATAAAGCAAAAGTGGTACTCAAGTTACTTAATTTCTATTACTAATTAAAGTCTGGCCTTTTTATCATGGGTTGTAGATAGAGTATAGACTGCTTGAACGGCCAAAACGCTAGATGGCTCCATCAATTGCGCGCATACAATATTGTATTAATTCCCTAAATAATTCATGCGAAGATGAATATCATATTCTAGATTTTAGGCTCTCAAAATTCAAACTGCAGGCCAGCAACGGGGTCCAATGACAGCTAGGTATTCCAAATTCTCACACGTACACCTCCTCCCTCATGCGCGCCCTTTATAACTACACGTGGTATTGCTATATATGCTAATTACGTTTAACCAATTATCCTAAGTTTTGATCATAACCACGATCACCCATCTTCAGCCCTTTCTCCAATTAGCAAACTTCTCAAAACATCAAAGCTCACCTCACCTCCCCACCAGCGAATTTATCCAGCTTCACCTAATTCCTTCTCTTAGCTGAGCCTGGAAGATTGGCTTTGATGGAACGCATGATGGGATCCTGGGTTCTCCTTCCCAAAAACCATGTCTCGATGGATTGCATGCATACTAGCTAAAGACATAAATGGAGTCAAGCTAATCATGTTCGCAAGTAATTCTATATCGATCCTTTTCTGCTGCGAGCTCCAGATGATAAAAGTTATTGACGGTAATTAATTTCCTCATTATCTTTTGAAAGATCCAGATCAAGTCTTCATGAGAGGCGAGATCATCAGGTCATATTATCTTCCCAATGATCTTTGATCATTTGGGTTGTAGCTTGTTAAGCGGCTTATGCCCTGCCAAGACTATCAAATAGATCTTTCTAGTATTTAGAATTTATTGTCTTGCGAATTTATTTATTTTTTCCCTCTTTTTTTTTCCCCTTTTCCTTTTGTCAACGAGAAAATAATTAAAGGGGATGAAAATAAACGAGGAGAGCTCCTCCGTACTGATATATACTATAGGGACCATGCAGGAACGCATATCTATCACAATTCAAAAGGCATTTTTAATTTCCAAGCAAAGTGGAGCTTAAGATGAAAGGTGCATGGTTAGTGGTTACTCTCGATCGGTCGAAGTGATGTGATATATTCAAAAGAGCCACATGCTGATCCAGAAAGTACGGCCTTTTGGCCTTTCTTATCAACAAGCTGCTGCTACTGCTAGCAAGCGAAGCGAATTAAGACTCGTACCCACCTCTCTCACTTCCCTGTTAATTCCTAAAAGTCAAAAAATATGGCCCGACCCCTGATCGTCAACGTTCTCCGACTTTGACAAACCTACTGGAGTACTGTTCAAAGTTCCAACCAAAGGAGTGCTCTATAATTTTCTCGATCTACGCATGGTATGAAAAATCTCATAACATATATGATCATCATCATGCAGTAGTAGTCTGGATTCTACCTAGTTTCTGATATATATCTTGATGCATGAGATGGATGTTGCAGATCATCATCATGAGTGGCCGCGTTGGTGGGCGATTTTTGTTGACAGAAGATAGAGAGCACAACAGAACATGCCCAAGGGAGGATTGTGTATGAGCTGTTTGTGCTCTGTGTCTTCTGTCAGCAGAGTTTTGGTCTGGCCAGATCAATCCCTGTTCAAGGTACGTAACAACATAATATATATAGATTTTATAGCATGACGGCCGTAACGACATAATATATCGATCGGCCCTGGCTGGCTGGATGTTTCTGTTATAGAGATTTTAGGTCTTGCATCCTAACTCCTAAGGTAAGATATACATACATATTATTATTATTATTATTATTATTATTATTATTATTATATATACGAATATATAATAATATATATCATGTGATCTATGCATATAATTAATTACGTTGGAAATTATAAAACTTTGCTTTAATTTCTTAATTAATTATGTCTCAGATCAATTAATTATTCGATTCTATTTTTTATACATGCATTAAAACTCACTTCTAGTTGGCAATTCATAACATGATTTGAATTTTATAAATTTAGGTCGCAAGTTGTATTATTATTTAAATACAAATTTTTAATTTTTAAATATAATTTTTTTTTTTTTTTAAATTTTCATGGAATTCCAACAACTACCTCTTTAATTTATCTCATAAATTGATGATGTTTGAAAATATTCAAGCCATCAATTTTTGGGATTAATAATGGAATATTAATCCTACATTAAGGCTAAGAAGGCTATTGTAATTTTAAGATATCTCGATATGGAAAATACTTTAGTTATAAATGAATTATACAAAAGTAAATTTATAAACTGATGTGAGTTGACGTGGTACGTCAGATTATAAAATTACTTTTATTATAAAGTAGATCTAACAGATTTCATTAAGGTACAATATCAGTTTGTGAGTTTATTTTTTTTTTTAATCTTTTTGTATCTGTAGCAGTTCTAATTAAATATTGTCATATACATATACATCAAATGGTTGAAGAGCAAGTGGGAGAAAATAGTATTTGTATACCATAATTTATTCTTGTGGAATATCCCATCGTATTGAGTTTTATTGAATTATGGTCATTAGATTCCTGTCATATATGTAGCTATAGCTAGCTTAATTTGTAACTATCTACTCATTAACTATGTAGTTATATTATGAATTATGAACATTTATTTTTAATCATGTAGTGTGCGAATTTATGAATTAATGTGCCTATATATTAACCAATTAAATATGTTCTCGTCATTAATCATAATAAATTATGAAAGGATGTTACGGATGTAGGACAATGCATGGTGTTAACGTCGTGTTTCACACATCTTTAGACCGGGTTCCAGTAACTCAGATCTTCGATCTTTTACCTGTACACTTAGAGAAAACATAGAAAGTTTGAGGCCTTAATGGAGGCCGACAGGGAGTCTCTGATATTTAAGTAATTAGTATCTCTTTAGTAGTTCGTGCAAGAGCATATATAAATCAAAGAGTGTTCTTCGTACATGGGGATCGGCTTTTATACTAGGTTTCTGAGGGGGGATAGCCCATACCATGCGTCAGGAAGTATATGTCCCATTGACTGTTCACTTAGTCAAAATCTTTTAATGCGGTGTAGTTTTTGGAGTGGCGCGATTGATGAAGCATGGAGTTTTGGAATCGGTGTCATTAATGCTACGTAGCTTTCTTACCTCTTTATCTCGTGGGTGCACGTTGTCAGGTCTCTCCATGCTTGTTATCAGAAGATCAAGGGTTTCGCATATTTCCTGCCCACTTGCTTGCATAGGTTCTCAAGTGCTAGGCATCATAAGGGAGTATTGGGGCGATGAGCCCCGTCTTTACCCTTGGGTTTTCCCACATTATTGTGGTTACGGATTAGCCTTAGCTTTTGGGTCATACGGCCTTAGCCGGTCAGGACTTTCCTTATATGGGCTTGCCTTCTTGACTTTTAGCTGGGGGAATTCCCTCACACATGGTTTGGCACTTTTAGATCTTGATCGATCAGAAAGCAAAGATTATAATTATTAAGATGATCATAGGCTCGATTTTGAACTATATATATAAAATTAAATTTTCATTACTTTGTCGATTTTTAACAAAAGAAAAAACCTTTTATACCCTTCAACTAGAAATTATGTACGTAGCTTGCAAAAAAACTTATAAAAAAAAGCAGCAATATTGATATTCACAACGATGAAAGAAGGATGAAGAAATAATCACTACAAGAACTACTCAATTGTTTCCTGCTAAAATGATTACTAATTCCATGTCAAAATAAGTATATTCTCGTCGCACATTCATTTTTATCGCAAATAACTTGTTACAAATATTATTTTTCTTGTACATACCCTAGCAACACTTGCATGGATAGAAATTTAATCCCCTCTACTCCTTGTAAGTTAAGGAACGTACACGATGGCCTAATCGTGATCGATTGGACAAAAAATGAAGACTTTAGCGCATAGTTCTTAAGAATCTATGTCCCTAATTGTCACATGGCCAATCAACATGTGCTGCAGATCATGGGGTTATTTCGGAAAATGAAAAACAGAGACCTAGACAACAATATCCTTAATTAATTTGTTCCTTAATTTTTTATTAAATATTGAGAAATGATATTTGCAGTCATGAAATGTCTGCCAAAATTAAAAAAAGTGAGTTAAATATGAGACTCGTATAAAAAAAAACTAATGTTTCAATAGCTAGTAAATCACACACTTTTTCAAAATGATTACATGACGCTTGAATTGGTGATCTAATACATTATTCCAAAGTAGGGACTCCATACATAGAACTGATAAATGGTTTTGATCTCCACAACTTAATTTCTTTCTTTTTTGTTTATTATTTTGTCCTCCTTCTCTTTGTGTTTGTTTTGGCAGTACTGCTACCATTATATATTATAGCACTAGTGCATATGCTATACTATCACAAAGATCAAAAGAAAAGAGTTTTTTTTTTTTTTTTCCCCTGGGATTATAAAAAAAAGAGCTGATCAAGTATTGAACACAAAAGATAGTTAATGACCTCCACAGAGGATGCTGACTTGTCAACTACTTCTGATGATCTTCACGAATCGACCCTGCAAAGTTGGAAATATAAAACATAGTTATTACTACTGCGTGAATTAAAAAATGATGAAAATAACTTGATCGATCGATCGGCCAATATTATTGTTCAACAATATCATGTCGTGATCCACGCCATTAATTCTAGCGTTATACAGAAGATCTACCTGCGCTTTAATTAGATCCATATGTGGTTCTACTATATATATTGTCACGAGAACTACTACGTACATAAATAGATTTTACAAAAATAAATTTATAAATTAACGTAGTTTCACGGGATTCATTAGATCTATTTTATAATAAAAATAATTTTATAATAATCTGACGTATCATATCAAGATACATCAATTTGTAATTTACTTTTATATAATCTTTTTTGTAATTAAAGTATTGCACTATTGCCACTAATTAATTATACTATGAATCTTTCGAAAACCGAGGAGGGCTGGGGTTATAACCTTAATACGGGGTCGCTTCTCAGCATTAAGCCTACGAACTTCGTATCTGATACGTTTTGAGAAGAGTCTATTCTGCCTCTTCTCCTTGTATCTCAACACGCTTGCTTCTCTCATCAGCCTCCTCTTCTTCCAACCATATTGAATATTATCTTTGCCTTCCTCATCATCATTATCTTGATCTTCCTCCTTCACTTTGACCACTTTCAAGCTTCCAACCATTTCAGGAACCGCCCATTCATTCCCACCGCTGCCCCAGCTCTCCACTAAAACCTGCCATAAAATCATCAACAAGCCAAAATCGATGCAATTTCAAGCTTGGTGCATTAAAACATAAGTGCAAGCTATATGATCTACAAATAACGTATATATTGAATGAAATTTATAAATTAATATGACTTAATATAAAATGCATATGTTAGATCTGCTTTAAATGAAAAGAAACTTTACAATCTAATCTACGACAGCAAGTTGTAATATTAATTTATAAATTTATTTTTATAAAATTATTTTGTAAACCAAGCAAACATTTGATCCCATTATAAAAATTACTTATTGGTAATTATCCTTTAATTTCCAAATTAAATATCTCGATGCTAGCTACATTAACATATCATGTTACTATGTGATGATCTATAAAATGAAAGGAGAACATTATATATATATATATATATATATATATATATATATACATATTATTAAATTTATTATGATTTATCTTTTAAATTAAATTATTAAGTTGTGAGATGGTAAAGACTTTCGAATATAACTTTTCTTTGTTAAAATCTTACATTGGCAGAGTCATGCACAAGTAGTTGATGCTGATAATGGTGATCATGCAAGTCTGGCACAGTCTGTGGAGGGGACTCTCCTGCAATTAAAAGCGGGCCCTTATCCGACCAAGCGTTTAAGATACCCTCATAATCAAGCTTCAACGACAACCCCTCGCGCATCTTCCTCGGCCTGATCCGCTTTGGACACCATACTTCCGCCGCGCAGCTACTCACTTCCTCCACCTCCTTCTTCTTCACCAGTAACTCTGAGTAACACACCCATTTTTCCTCGCTCGGCTCCCTCTCTTTGTTCCTCATGGCCGCTCGTACCAGCTTCGAGCTCGCACTAGTACTACTGTTGCCGGATTTGCCACCGACATCATCACCTAATTGCTCGTTATCCTGTCCGCTGTTGGCGTATGTTAGCGATGGCGGGGCAGACAGGCAGTCCTCCTCCGAGCACGAAGCTCCCGCTAGGAGGCTGTTAAGGCTGGCGCCTGGCTCGGAGTCGAAGAGGAAGGCCACGTTCTCGTCGTGTATGTCTTTGTCTTCAACGAGGCTTTCTGGGTGTAAAGGGAACAGGTTCAGTTGGTATTGGTGTCGGTTATCATCGCGGTGGTTGCGGGCCATTTGGGTGGAGTTTTGTGAGTTTTCTTGGGGGAGCTTTAGGCGGAGACTCAGGAACTTGGGATTTCTGGTCTTGGTTCTTATTTTCCGAGCGGGTTTAGGTGGTGGCTGTCTGGCTTTCTCTCTATTGCCTATTGGTCCGAGACCTAGCTTTCATATCCGGGGGCCGGCCTGTTCTTGTTGCACACATCTCAGATCACACTCACACACACACACGTTCAAACGCTGTCTTAATTTCTAGTTCAACTTGCCACGGGTTCCTCGCTCCAAGGTGGGCGGTTGAAGAAAAAGCGAGAAAAAAGTGAGATATTTTTTGTGGGGGGAGCCTGTACGATGATGTGATAGAATGCTTCATCAACATGTGGGCTGACTGGATTGGGTGAGGGACTGGATTGTGTTTGTTATCCAGATATCGTTTTGCGGGGGATGGATTTTGATTCACTCATTAGGTATTTGAAAGTGCGAAGCTTTCCCTATTAACTGTGTAAAGCTTACCCTAATTAAGCTGCACTTGGTTTCACTATGCATGCAAATCACTATTTAGCTGTGAATCTCCCCGATTAACGTTTTTCACGTGATGGTGACCTTTGTTCGCTCATTGTCAAAGCTGAAACTATCCATCTTTCTAGGAGCCTGGCTTCCAGTTTCGCTTTTCAAAATGAAATAGTTTTGGTTTTTGATTACTACCGAACGTACGTAACCAAAAACGTGAAAAACCAAGGAGTCAGAATGTTGTGCTCCGGCCTGTCTGAAAATCACACAAAATAATTTTAAAGTGATTCAGCAAATTCCCTACGTCCACTGGAGCCTCTTTTATAGAATTTGTACAAGATTTACAAAAATCTACAAATTCTCATCTCTCACTCACGTCCCTCTTTCTTTCTCCTCTCCCACTGCCCTTGATCTCTCACCGCAGTGAGGATAATTTTCTCTTCACAAATCGTCTCCTTTTATAGGAGAAATCATGGGGACAAATAGCCACCCTTCTTGACCAAGTGAGCCTCCAATGGTGAGTGGTCGGTGGCTGCAGTTGGTGCCTTATACAACAAAGAACAAAATGGTGCATGTGCAGCCCTTCATACTTGGGTTGATTCAACAATCACCCCCTCCACCCAAGTATGCTATACTAGGCTGCTTGCAAACTGATTTATTCTTCTAATGAATGCACCTCTTTCTTTGACATGAGAGATTTCTGCTATCGAATACGCTCCAATGCATCTGCAGGTACGTCTTCAAATGGATGTCCAAATGCTTCTCCAAATGCATCTTCACCAAATGCATCTTCAAATGCATTAGCATCGTCTACATCCACGGAGCTTGCAAGGGTTTTTCTTCAAAGGAGATTTACAAGTGCTTCACTGCACAATTTCAACTCTCTAGGATTCTTCTTTCACTCAAGTCCATGAGTCTGCACTCATGTACACCTTGAGCAAACTGAGCTTCACTCGAGCCACAACCGAGCGAACAATCTACCTGGTGCCTTTACAGCTTTCAAACCAAGCTCCATAATCCTACGATCACACCAATCTCCAACTTGGAGACTGATTTTCAACATGCTAGCCTCTATCTCCAGCATGATCCCTTATCATCTATACAATTTTACAGCTCATGTCTTCATCTTAGAAGACTAACTAAAGTTATGCATAACTTTAGTTCATCACGTACAGTGCCCTTAATCAACACATACATACAGGGCACACACATTTCCTACTGCACTAGGAATCAATGGTCTCGCACGGACCTTGACACATATCAGAGAACCTGTTGCTGAGGTCTCATTCTCTAATCTGGGTGACTGACCTTTCATCCTGCGGCTATCTTCAGTCGCATGTGCCCATCTTGTGTGCAGTCTCCGACTTGCATAATCTCCCTTCTTGCAAGATTTTTCTTCATACCGTAGTTCACTACCTTCATTCAGCAGGATATATTTCAAGGTAGTAACCACCATGGAGGTCTGATTGTCTTGGCAGTTATGTGATCATCAATTTTAGGTGTAGATATCCCCGGAACATCTGACATTTTGTTCCCATCTTTCACACCTGTACTTCATGTCGTGGTCTAGGGAGATTTCTTTAGAAAAGTAAAACTGGGTTCCTTTTACTTTCTCATCTAATTCACACGACCATTACCACGAGCCAAGACCAATGAATCATTCGTGACCTTCTATGCCTTTTTGAGAAAACACTACTGAATGACTGCTGTCTTTAACAGCATTGTGCACTGCAAGAAATGCAACGCCATGTATTTCTTCAGTCACCATATTCACAGCATCATTCTCAGTTTTCTCCTAATTTTAGCAGTCTCTTGTGGTCTGTCTTGCCACAAACTCGAGATCTTGCCAGAATTTCTTCTGCGCACCTCCTCACCTAGGATAAGATCTCTTACATTAAGAAACTTCAACTTCGACTTCTTTGCAGAATTACTCATAGCCATTCTCATGACCTTCCAACCTTTTGACCACAACACCAAATGCTATTGGGCAACAATAGTATCTTCTGCCTTTTCTGAAATTGAATTGTTTCTTCATGACATTGCTTTAATGAATTTACCGTAGAAATGAATAGTACCTCACTAAGTCAATTCCCAGAAAAGATTGGAGGGTCACAATGGACACACTTAAAATTTCCAATCTTCTAGACAGAACCTCCTTAGACTGTATATATCCACACTACCACACCAAAGCTTCATCTGCACTTTGTTATTTGCAACTGGCTTTTCAAAGAAAGCCACAATGAGATCCGATGCGGTTCTCCTCTTAATAACAATATGCTCCATGAATTGTATAACTGCCAAAACCTGCTGATATAACAAGTTAATCAGCATCGTCCAATGATCTGAAATTTGCTCCATCAAATTTCACGATCCCAACTGGATTAAATCAAGCCCAAACGAACTGAGTCCGGCAACATTGGACTCCAGCTGGTTGACATCAAGCCCCAAAACCAATGAGTCTGGCACGACTCCAACTGGCTGCGATCAAGCCCTAAACACATGAGTCCATCATGACTCTGACTGGCTACGATCAAGCCCACAACTGATCTGCAACTATGAATGGTTCAGATCAAAAATACCGATGGTGAATCTCAACATTCCCACCGTACGGATGAGTTTGGAATGATCCAAATAGTTTGTCAGTACTATTTGATCATCACAATGGAATTCCAACTGGCGTGGATCTAGCCCAAAATGATCTGCAACACGTGGACGGTTCAGATCGAATGTACCGATGGCGAATCTCAACATTCCCACCGTACGGATGAGTCCAGAATGATCCAAATAGTTTGTCAGCACTATTTGATCATCACAACGGAACTCCAACTGGTGTAGATCTAGCCCAACATGATCTGCAACACATCGACAATTCAGATCAACAGTACCGATGGCGAATCTCAACATTCTCACCGTACGGATGAGTCCAGAATGATCCAAATAGTTTGTCAGCACTATTGGATCATCACAATGAAACTCCAACTGGCGTAGATCTAGCCCAACATGATCTGCAACACATCGACAGTTCAGATCGACAGTACTGACGGTGAATCTCAACATTCCCACCGTACGGACGAGTCCGGAATGATCCAAATAGTTTGTTAGCACTATTTGATAATCACAATGGAACTCCAACTGGCGTAGATCTAGCTCAACATGATCTGCAACATATCGACAGTACCGATGGTGAATCTCAACATTCCCACCGTACGGATGAGTCCGAAATGATCCAAATAGTTGGAAAGCACTATTTGATCGTTGAAATCGGACTCCGAATAGCTTAGATCTAGCCCAAAAAAGATCTGAAAAACGAACGGTTCAAATCTGTCTGGCGCGTGGTATCCACGCGCTGCACAGTGCGCGTGGGCGGCGAGTAGGCGCGTGGAATACACACGCTACAGCACTGTGTGCGCGTGGGAGAGCGTGAGGCAGGTGAAGTACACGCCCTGAACCTGTGTAGGGCGCGTGGGAGCGCGTGAGGCGCGTGTCTGTCATGCGTCTTCAACCTCTGGAGCGTGTGAGGGCGCGTGTGGCTCAGTCGTCTTCCTCCTCCGGTGCGCGTGGGGGCGCGTGGATGACAGCAGTGCATGTGCAGACCTTCTAGGGGCGCGTGTGAGCTACTCCGACCTCCGTTTTCGATTCCATTTGCGGCGGTCTCGACGCGAGGAACACTCTGGAGTTGTCAAAAATGGATTTTGAGCAACTTGAATTTTCAGACAGCTCGAACCAGAGTTCTGATACCAATTGTTGTGCCTCCGGCATGTCCGAAAATCACACAAAATAATTTTAAAGTGGTTCAGCAAATTGCCTACGTCCACTGAAGCCTCTTTTATAGAATTTATACAAGATTTATAAAAATTTACAAATTCACATCTCTCACTCACGTCCCTCTTTCTTTCTCCTCTCTCACTGCCCTTGATCTCTCACCGCAGTGAGGATAATTTTCTCTTCACAAATCGTCTCCTTTTATAGGAGAAATCATGGGGACAAATAGCCACCCTTCTTAACCAAGTGAGCCTCCAATGGTGAGTGGATGAGTGAGTGGTTGGTGGCTACAGTTGGTGCCTTATACAACAAAGAACAAAACGGTGCATGTGCAACCCTTCATACTTAGGTTGATTCAACACAGAAGACTCTGCCACCGGCACCTGCAACTTTGATCTTTGATGTGTGATTTCCACTGACTTAATTGTGAAAGGCTTCTGCCTTCTTTTGTGACTTTGTGGAATTTAGCAGCCTTGTTTTAACCTCGTATATTTGTTCATTTGTTGTTCCATGTTAATTATAAAAAAATAAAAATAAAACTATATATATTACGTATCAAGAAAAATATCTTTATAACAATAATTTCCCATAAAGAAAAAAACATTACATTAATTTTGTCGAGTCTTTCGACATTTATCTTCCTCCAAGGGCTTGCACCTAACCCCCTGGTTGGATAAAAGTGAAAAGACAATAACGAGGTGGGGGCATTCCGAGAATTGAACTCGGGACCTCTCGCACCCTAAGCGAGAATCATACCACTAGACCAAATGCCCTTATACTTTTCAACTGTAGAACGAAAATTATTACTGAAATGATAACTTGCTCATGGCTTTACCAATCGTATTACTATTCTCTGTCTGGATGGTGAGAGAGAAGTGTCAGGCGACATCGGAATTGGGAATACGCATTTCGGTACTGAGTTTGAAAAAAGTTCATCACATTCTTTTCAACGGTGTAATTAAAGAGAGATAAATATATTACGTGAATTTTATAATATATATACATAGTTTGTAATTTTATTAAAGTATTTAATTGATCTATTAAGCGTGAAAGTATTGACATTTGTGATTGCGGGGTACTTGCACCAATATTACCTCTATATAATAAACTAGCCCGTATAAAATGGCCCAATTGGCCGGAGACATGCACGATCAGGATGAAGATCATGGAATATAGGCCTGGCTGATCAACAATTTGGTGTTGAATCCTGATGAAGTATTGAATGATTCAAAGGGCCGGTAAAATAGTTTAAACGATTGTGAAGATCCCCTGCTCGTACGTGTGGCTCAAACATTCAATTATTCTATCCAATGCATGGACCCCAATTAATTAGTTAAAGAAAACGTATTATAATAATGAAATTTATATCAATATAATATTTACATTAATGCAGTGTATGTGAATTATATAGTATTTGTTTTGCTAAGAATTGAGTTTTTCCCTGGCCTGCCTGCCTTTAATTTTCCTATCAATCTGCAGAATCGACTGCTCGAGGACCTAAATTTACAAGGGCATCGAGGGCTCACATGCATCTATATATATATATATATATTTGTTTACTTCTAGTCCTGTTTTCCTATTACTGATCTCTCTCTCTCTCTCTCTGTGCGCGCCAATATCGCTAATTAAGATCCCCTGGTTGTTGTATGATCATTATTTTAATGGCCATGAACATATATAAATCACCCGGCCCTAGCTATATCAGGCAAGACCATATATGTACGTAAGTACGTATAATATTTCATGAATATTTGGAAATAAGGCTTTTCCAAGTCAAACAGTCTGCGATTGAGTAGATACGTACGTACCCTCGAGTTGTTGCCAGCTTATTGCTTATTTGGTCATGAATCATAAGAGGTGTAACCTTATTTCCAAAAACCATTTTGTTGTAATGAAACAACCTAGCTAGCAAGTTATTAATTGAAATAGATACGTGGGGCGCAAATAACTGTGTGTTTGTGAGAGAGAGAATCTTTAGCTATCTTGTTTAATCATTCTGAATCCTGATTATGCAGGATATGGCGATACATTGGAACTTAAATTTTTAAGTCCTTGTTAATTGAGGGAAGTAACCACATCATAGTGACACATGAGTTGGGTAAAGGGTTTGGGAATAAATATTTGGAAGAAATAATTTGTTCTCAAACTGTGTGATTGATGAGAAGATTTCAACATCGGTGTCCTTGTTCGGAGGTTGACGAAATCTGACTGAGGGAACAGGAACGTGCATGCAAGCAATCCACCCTCGTGGGGGCCTCTTCCCCATTTGCTTATTAGATGCAGTGAGGAGTGGTTCGAGCATGATCAGCAGGACTACCATCCTGGCCACCCTGATCTTTGCGTAGGAGTTGGAGCTCCTGCCTTTCCTGCTTGTGATCCAATTTGAAGGGGTGGATCGAGCTGTATTTTAGATTCCAGACACCCATGATATGGTCAATGGCAGTCATATTTTATGCTAATAATTTAGTTGGCCATCAACTGGTATGAAAACTTTATTGGAAGGGAAAAATATAGTTACAAGCACAATTGTGTATTAACCTGTGCACTAATATGATATGATTGATCAAAAAATAGATTTTATTGAAAATAGTGTTAATTTAAATTTTAAGTATGAATGAATTATCAGTATTGGTACACAGATTAGTACGCAACTATGCTTGTATATAGCAAAACTCTATTGGGAGGCTCGGAATTGAGATAAAAATGAAAAATAAAATAAAAGAATCAAGAAAAACAAGCTAGAGATTATTTGCAAGAACTCTATTAGCTAGCATATCTGCGTATGCGTGGCATGTATAATAATCTGATTATTTGGGATGCTTGTGATCAATAGATCAGCATTCAGATAGAAAATTATTATGCTCCGATCTCAAATTGTCTGTTACCCCGAAAATTAAACGCACATACATAAAAAGGAAATAGAAGAATTGTTTAAAGAACGAACGGACCATCTCCTATATACAGGTCCCAAGTAATTAAATGGATTCCTCTCGATCAAAAACAAAAAACTAATACACAAATTAATCGTAAACAGATGCACTTATATATGTAACAAGCTCGTTCGTGCACAAAGAATTACTCTGTACGAACAACATCTACAGCTAGTCAATCGATCCTTAATTTAGAAGACGAAGAAGCAGGCAACAAGCTGGGCTACACCAGCGGCAGCAGAGATCTTGAGGGCGGCGGTGGCGCTGTTTGTCGAGGGTGCGGGGGCAGAAACATCATCAGCAGCAGGTCCAGAGGCGGGTTCTTCTGCAGGGGTGAACTTGCCTCCTGGGGCGGGAGGAGACGAGACCTCACTGTCAGGGGAGGAGGCAGAGTCATTGGATGGAGAGGCGGCAGGCGTGGAAGAAGAGGAGGTGGGAGGGGTAGCAGAAGCCTCGGGTGAGGAGACTGTGGGGCTCGAGGCCGATGAATTGTGAGCGGACACGGAGGCTTTAGGGGCTGAGGCCGATGACGATGATGTGGGGGCCGAGGCAGGTGACGACGACGACGATGGAGTGGCGGGCGAGGCCTTGGGGGAGCTCGTAGGAGCTTCCAGAGCTTGGACTGCCACCAACCCAGCAATGGCAACACAAACAAGAGCCAAAACAACAACTTGATGACGTGCCATTATCTTTGCTTCTCTGTTATTTTGGGTTTTCTGTTTTTTGGTTTTTCAAATTCAGACAGATAGAGTACTACGGGAAACCAGCAAGATGAATCTAAAGATTGCAGTACTTCCCTAAGTTGTACAGAGAAACAGTACTGCTCCAGAGAACGAGGTACTAATTAAGCGGGCGGAGACGGGAAAGGAATATATAGGGTTAGGGTTTGGAGGAAAGTTAGGGAAATGTACGGCGCCGGAGGGGGGACGTTACACACAAGGTGGCTTTTGCATTTTGATTTTCGGTTAAATCAGTTGGTTTGTTCGTTGTAGGTCAAAGGAAAGGAGAGAGACGAGGGGACGTTTGGGTGACCGGCCGGGTTTGGTGGCTTTGGTACGAGTGGCGCGAATCCTTTGTTACAAACGTTGCCAAACTTGGGTAGGCACCAGTACTTGTAAATTTGCACGCATCATCACTTATAAACTAACTTAATTTGATATTTTAACGTATGTTACGTATTATATGAATTTGTATCAATTTATAAATTTTTTTTTATAACTATAATACTTCTCAATATAAAAACACTTAAAAGAAAACTAACATTTTTCTAGCGTTTGCACGAAAATAATAAAATATAACGAAAATGGCAAAAAGAGTAAGGTATATTATGCTCCATTTGACCTTATGAAAAAACATTATGGTATTATATTATTCTCAATTCGACCTTACTGCCACCTTGGAATTTAGTAATTTATTACACAGCCCTTTGACCGAGCTCCAAGAATAAAATGACAACCATATTACAACTATATAATAAAATAATATTTAAAAAAAAATTAAATTCTCTATCTAGGAATAATATTGTTGCTGTGACAGACGTGTACTACTGGTCTCGAAAATCAGACTATATATATCATGCCCATGTAAATTATACACGCAATACAGTTTAACAACTTCTCTACTCTTTTCTTCTATATATATATTTTTTTAAAATGTTTTAGTTATAAAAAGATCTTACAAAACTAAACATACAAACTGGTGTGATACGATCAATTTTAAAGCTAGTAATTACTTTAATTATTGTAAAATAAATTTAACGTATTTAATAAAATCATGTCGATTTATGTGCAAAAATCGGAGCCTGAAGATCAATGGTGGTCTCATGAGGATTAATATTGTCTACCTCATAGGCAGAGGCTGTACGTACACAATAAGCTGGACCCCCAAGGGAGGTGGCCGGCTCTGCTCTCTTTCAAAGCCGGTTCACGATCAAGAGTGTAACAGTCTGCTAGAAATTTAATTGTAAAATTTTTATTAGTTTTAGGAACCTCGTGAAAACTCCATAAGTTTTTACGAATCCATTAATCGTATAGGTTTTAGTCTAACTACATAGTTAGTGTTATTATTTACTATGGTATCAAAAGTGTGTTTTTGATTATTGAAGATAGTTAGAAGTGTCAAAATGTATTATAATTTGTACCATTAGACTCGAAGGGTCATTTAAGGTCTTATAGCGCAATAACAATTTTTCATATTTTCGGACGAAACGTCAGTTCAAAATTGTGGATATTATTGGATAAAAATATCTTAAGTTAATTTTGTGGATATTATTGGATAAAAATATCTTAAGCTAATTTCGTAGATATTATTGGGTAAAAAATATCTTGAGATGATTTTTGTAGATATTATCGGGTAAGAGAGTCCTACACTTAACTCTCACTCTGGATAAGAGAGACCTATACTCAACTCTCACTCCAGCCTCATCTCTTCCATATCTCATTCATAAGTATCTCCAGCCACCCCCCACGAAATTATCTTCATTTACACTTTCCATTAAAAGAATACCAAACACTCTCTCTCGGATAGCTTTTAGCAGTTCTTTTGTACACCCATTTCGAAGTTTTTTTAAGTGTTTTATCATAAAATCTCCTTCATATAAGTTGTTCCTTTTTTAGTCTAATTTACGTGGATATCTTATTTGTCCCATTTGAAAATTATTTGGTCAGTCAAATATTGTGTAAACTATAGAAAGGTCATTCTGAGAGATAAACTGGAGAATATGTTATAGTTTGGAGTTTTTGACCAAGCTAATGGATAGATATTGGTCCGAAATTTTTATGGAGTATTGTTAACGTGTGTATATGATTATTGGTTGAGGATTTTTGCATGATTAAAGGTTTTGATGAAATATTTTCTTAGATTTAGAAACTTAGAAACTGGAAGAGGAAAAACAATTTCTGTTTTGAGAAAGTTTAACTCTTTGGTGGTCTAAACCTATTCCAATGACTTTGATAATTTTATTGGAGGATCCTAAACATCTTATATACATGTTATATTATTATTTTGAAAATATTTGATGTTAATTTCAAAGATATAAAATTTTATGCAAAGAGATATTCGGATAGGCCAAAGTGTGGATATTATAGGCTCAATTTATGTTTTGGTTAATGTTTAACCATGTGATCTTAAATTAGAAACTTATATATGTTTTAGGACATCTTTTTAAACCATGTGATGGTTTGGTTTGAAGATCACATCTTTATAAGTCATAGATCAAATAGTTAATCAAAACAAGTTAGAAACAAAATAATGAAAATAGCATATGGAAATTTCGGCCCTGTGGAGTTTTAATAGTTGTGATTAGTTTTAAATTTTTCTAAATTGATATTTAAGTTGAGGATAAAATTTACATTAGGTATGTAAATTTTGGTGACTTTTGGAATTAGTATGCAAAATCCTTAAGTTATGGGTAAAACGGTCATTTTCCTACATGTAGAGAGTAAAATAGAAATTTTACTCTTTAAGTTAGTATTTTTCATATTTCAAATTATTAGTGATTTAGTGTTAACTTTTAGAATCACTAATTACAGTTCCTCGTGATCGCGCTTGAAGTTTTATAAGAAACGCAGAGATCGAGGTAAGTTAGCTTTTAACTTACTAGCAGTCTACTGTGTATGTGTGCTAAGTAAAGGAACTACAGTGTATGTATGTATGTTATCATATATGTCATGCCATGCCAAGTCATCACATAATTGTCTGTTATATAGAATTTATTCTATCATCAGTTTTTATCTGTTACATAATATATTATGTCATGTATTGATGTACATTACAAGTACATCATGTTAAGTATGTCATCTATTACATGTATGTCAAGTCATGTAATATTTATTGTTGCAAGTATGTCATGTTAAATATGTTGTCTATTATATGTTATGCCATGTTACGAAATATTTCTATCTCAAGTTGGTCATGTATTTCAAATTATGTTCAAGTCACGTTATGTTACGTCAGGACTTCAGTCCTTTTGTATTCCAGTCACGTTTCATCTTGAGTTACATTCAGTTTCGTGAGGTCCATAACAACTGTGGCACACGAAGTATGTGGTCACAACAATTGTGACGCATACATGACTATGTGAGACACAACAATTGTGACACGTAAAATACATGGGGCCACAACAACTGTGGAGTATGTATTTAACTGCATTGTGACGCGTATAATACATGGGGCCACAACAACTGTGGAGTATGTATTTAGCTGCATTGTGACGTATAGAATACATTGGGCCACAACAACTGTAGAGTATGTATTTACACGTAGAATACATGGGGCCACAACAACTGTGGAGTATGTATTTTTCATGTTAAGTCAAGTTTCAGAACAAGTTTATGATAAGTCAAGTTTCAAATCAAGTTCATGTCAAGTCAAGTTCAGTTCACGTTTCAATTTAAGTTATGTCAATTATGCTATGTACATGGGGCCACAACAACTGTGGAGTATGTATTTTTCATGTTAAGTCAAGTTTCAGAACAAGTTCATGTTAAGACAAGTTTCAGATCAAGTTCATGTCAAATCAAGTTCAGTTTACGTTTCAATTTAAGTTATGTCAATTATGCTATGTTGTACGTCAAGTTATGCTTTAATTACTTATGAATTTGATTATACATTCATGCTTTTACTGTCATCCATGCATCATTAGCCTGTATGGAAGTTTTTGTTAACTTACTGAGATTTGTAATCAAATCTCACTGTGGTAGTCTCAACTACCATTCCTCCCGAATGGTAGATTTTGTTACAGGACCTGAAGAAGGATCAGGAGCTGACCAACTAGACACAGTTGACTAAGCGACGGTAAATGTTAATATAGTAGTTAACGTAAATTACTACTTGTACGATAGAGTTGCATCTCTAGTACTTTTTAGATCATAACCATTTTGGATTAGTGTTGTGATCTTAGTTGTTCAATGAGTTTTTATGTATGAAGTATATTTTAAACATTTGAGATATTTTTAATTTGGTGCATAGTATTGCTAAAGAAAAAAATTTATCCGCTGCGAATATTGCATATTATTAGATGCATGTTAGGAACATTGCATCTTATATATTATGAATGGGAGCAGGTAATCTTGTGTTGCATGTCTCGACGCTTCAAATGTCCGTCCGATCCCAAACGAAATTTGAGAGCGTCACAAGGAGGATGATCATTCTTGTTTTCAATATGGTGGATCGAAGTTGTTGATCATGAAATTAATCTTTGGTTCCCTAGTAATGTAACCTCTGAGGTCATGTGCATGCATGCATGGGTGTTTGATTCCTGATTAACGTACTCTAGATCATGATCAATACGACTAATAAGGAAGATTGCAGCGGCGGCGAAATCTCTCACAGTACGTGCTGATGATTAGCAAGACTACTGAGATAATTAGATATTGGCCATGACATCTCTGATCTCACTGGTCTACTTTATTATTTCAAAAGTTAATTTCTAACAAAAATTTAAATTTTGTAGTGATATAAAAAGTGTAGAGAGTAGTAAAAGTAATCATTTAAATTTTGTAGTGATATTGGCCATGCCTGGAATGACAATCATAATTCGATCTCTTTCTGATCTTGATCATTCCAGCTAGCCGGCCGCGGCACATTAATGCAGGTTGGCCGCGCATGCATAAACAGCTAGCTGCATTTGGCATGTTAAGGTTCCAAAAGCCGCACTGCAGATTCGGTACTTTGCATTTCTTTTTGTTTAATTATTATTTTTAAATATGCTTTGGACCGTACGTCTGTCTTTGATTATTTTTTACTGCTCTATTACCTATTTTATCGGGGGAATAGATGTTGAAATTATTATAATCATCGGCCACCTGTCAAATCGCAGCCAGTGAAAGGATACCATGAGTACTAGTACCTGCAGCTGAATACAAAAATATAATTTACAGTGGCGTATATAATGTTGTATAATCATTTTTAAAAATAATAAATTTTTATTAAATAGTTTAAAAAATATATTTTTAATTACAATTTACATTGCCGAGAACAGAAATAACTATAAATGGGGAACTCTTAAATTCCACATTAATCTCCAGAAAGAAGCATCACACAAAGAGACAATAAATGCATGAACATAGATCAGATCGCGAAGATTTAACGTGACACGCATTGTTTCTTACGGAATGTGTATGGCTTCTACGTCCCCGATGAGGCCACCTTCTCCTCTTATACTCGCTCTTCGCCTCTCAGTCCTCGCTTCCACGTCTCAATCTCATCCTCATCCTGATCATCTCTCTCTCCCCCTCAATGTCTCCGGCAATGGAAGCCAAAGCACAAACACAAGAGGAAGCAGCCGCGCCACTCAACGACGACTTATCCAACGATGCAGTTGCTCACAAATCCAGAGTCACCGTTGTGGGTAGCGGTAACTGGGGCAGTGTTGCTGCGAAGCTCATTGCTTCCAACACCCTTAGGCTCGGCTCTTTCCATGGTATTCACGTCCTGCATGCGCTTTCTATTTCTTGTATTTTTGTTTATGACCATCTGTTTCCAAAGAATGAACGCTCTGATACAGAGACTTCTGATTTCTTTTGCTTTTGCTACCTTTTTCACCGGCCAACCATAATTAGGTACTATTAATGAAAACCCATTTTGAATTCAAACTTTTCCTGTTAAATTCAGATGAGGTGAGGATGTGGGCGTATGAGGAAACATTACCAAATGGTGAGAAGCTCACAGATGTCATCAACAGTATTAATGTAAGAGTTTTGTTAGATATAAGCATTTTTCTTACACTAATTCGCATATCGATGACTTTTTTTATTTAAAAAAATATAAAAAAGTTTTGAAAGAAAAAGAAAGTATCTTATCTCATAAAAATTATTTTTATCTTCAATTCACATCGTTTCGTTAAACATATGCCTTATAAATTAATATCGGTGTGCGAATTGGTTCAAAAAGTGTGCTTACAAAAAGATTTTTACTTGATGAAAACACCTTTTCCCCTGCATGGCATCACCATTAGCTATGTTTTAGTATTTGATCTCCATTGTAATATTTTTAGTTTCCTTAACAGGAAAATGTGAAGTATCTCCTGGTATTAAGCTTGGAAAAAATGTTGTTGCAGACCCCGACCTTGAGAATGCAGGTATTAGTTTCTTGCTTTTTGCTGAGTGTCCTACACTCGAACTTTTGGTTTATTGTTCTGATGGGGGCACTATGCAGTGAAGGAAGCAAACATGTTGGTTTTCGTGACCCCACATCAATTCATGGAGGGAATATGTAAGAAACTTGTAGGGAAAATAAAGGGAGATGTGGAGGCTATTTCCCTCATCAAAGGAATGGAGGTCAAGATGGAAGGGCCATGCATGATCTCTTCTCTCATTTCCCAGCAACTGGGGATTAATTGTTGTGTCCTGATGGGGGCCAACATTGCCAACGAGGTAATTAATATAATTTTCAATTTTTATTTCCTGGCGATTTACATGCCATCTCATTTGCCATCGGCTTTTCCTAAAACTAGAGGCTACTATGCAGATTGCCGTGGAGAAGTTTAGCGAAGCAACGGTTGGATATAGAGAGAACAGTCTGATTGCAGAGAAATGGGTTCAACTGTTTAGTACTCCCTACTTCCTGGTCACGGCTGTGAGTGCCATAGAAACTGTGTCTAATTGATAAACATTAATTTTGTAAACTACTGTGCAATGGGTATGAAGAGCTATAATTTCAATCATTCCAAAAACCTTCACGTGAATAAAGGAATTCTCTTGGAGTGATCTGTGGTAGATTTTAATATGGCAGGAACACTAGAAGTCAAAATTCCATTTTAGTGTATTGGATATGAATCGGTGTACCTCAAATCAATATCTAGGGCATGATTTGCTTGTGATTTTTTGCTAATAGGTCCAAGATGTGGAAGGAGTGGAACTTTGTGGTACCCTGAAAAATGTTGTGGCCTTAGCAGCAGGTTGGTAATAGAACATAGTTCTTTATCTTCTCTTTTAAACACTTTAATAAGTAATAGAGGAATTAGTCAGTTATGGAACAGGTTTTGTGGATGGCTTGGAGATGGGGAATAACACAAAGGTTAGTGCAAACAATATTGACTTAGCTAGAAGGTATTTGATCTGTTTTCTTATTTTCTTCACTATTCATCGAATCTCGGCTTGGCTGTTTGTTTGCTTAGGCCGCAATCATGAGAATAGGTCTGAGAGAAATGAAGTCATTTTCCAAGCTTCTATTTTCATCTGTCAAGGATACGACCTTCTTTGAGAGCTGTGGTGTAGCTGACCTGATTACGACATGCTGTAAGGAAGCAGCTAGATTCCTTTAATTTTCCTTACAGCATAGTTTTGCTTTTACTATAACCATATCTTGTATGGCAGTGGGAGGAAGAAGTAGAAAAGTTGCAGAAGCTTTTGCAAAGAATGGAGGGAAAAGGTTAATCTTATCAATCTGGTGCATAGTTATTATTTCGTGAACAAAAAAACTTAGCTGTGACCCTGCTTTCTTGGCTGCAGATCATTTGATGAACTTGAAGCAGAGATGCTACAGGGTCAGAAATTACAGGTTTTTTTTTTTAAACCAATTGTAATGGAGTGCTGAATTCTTCTCGCCTAAGATTTACGACATAAAAGAAGCAAAAGAAAAAGATAAATGCAGTTCTTCATCTTCGATTTGTTTTGCCCCTTAAAATGAACCATATTAGCTAGTGTGATTGGGGATTACAATCCAAGATGACGAATAGCATTGGCCAAAGACAAATATCAGAATATTTGGTTTCCATGTTCATAGAGACAGCCATGTTAAAAAGAAAGAATGCACTTTTATGACCAACAACTGTTGTATATCATATACTAAAAAAATCAAGCACTTCCTATCCAAAAATTGAAGTAGAATAATCCCAGAGAACGAATATATTTAGTTTGTTGGATTATGAATACTTTCTAGTTTTATTCTACTAATCTAGTTTTCTTTTTCATTGAAGGGCGTCTCAACGGCAAGAGAGGTTTATGAGGTTTTAAGCTACCGTGGATGGCTAGATTTGTTTCCACTTTTTGCAACAGTCCATGAGATCTGCATTTTTCACCTTCCACCATCAGCCATAGTCGAACATAGTGAGCGCACACCAAGATTTTCTCTGTTAGATGGCTCTGCCGCCCTATACTGTTGACAATTCCCTGGATTCAACAAATAGAATTTACAGCAGAAGTTTTCTTCAGTCATGCATCAAGAACGAAAGGATAACTACGCGAAACACTTCGGACAAGCTAAAATATAACACTGGGGCAACAAAAGGTTGCGGGTTGAGTTGCAGCATGTCCGGGAGAACTTCATGCTGTTTCCGATGAAGATGAATGGAATTAAAACTCTCTTGAAGTTCCTATTATGTACTCTTCTTTTTTCTTTTTCCACTTTATCTGGTACACTTATTCCCATTTTTGTCTGAATGTCGGCTAAATTATCTAATGTATCAGAATTATCAAAAGATCCTTGTCATTGGATTAAGCTTATTGGTCAAACTCTCTAATGCGGTGTGATGTATAAAGTTCGTTAACATGTTCAAGTACAGCGTAAAAAGATCGCAATATTCAATTTCTTGAAGACCATTAAAGATACAGAATCGTGGGTAGGTCCACAACCATAACACAAACGATCAGGATGTGCAATTTTTTGGAGACCTTCGTTCCCCCACACCCCTTCCTCCTGTCCCTTTCTTCAAAAGCAAGGATCTATACCACGTACAGTTCCATACACCGAGGCTTGCCACGAACACATTAATCGAGGGAGCGCGAGCACCTGAATCTAGAGTTGCTTGGCCTGCTTTCAGGCGTATTCTATACTTTTGGGTACAATTGACTGAAGCAAAATCGAGGTTTAATGATTAATATAATGGTTAAAAATTTAAAAATTAAGGAAAATACATTTACAAGCTAAAATGAAAAATGGAATCCCATTGTCAGTAACACCATACCCTTCTCATTTCATACCATAGTAAATATAGAACTGCCATAAGCCAAACTACACAGCTGCAAAACCATGCTTTTAAAATGAACAGGAAAAAAAAAACCAAATAAATTCCCCACAATACCAAACCCGTGGATGAATATTACAACTGGTTATAAGAAAAATTACCCAGTTCGTAATCTATCCAGCCGATCAACACTCTTCCGTGCTCGTTCCAGCTGGTGGTCGATGCTTTTCCGAGACTTCTCGTGGCAATCCACGCTTCTCCGAGACCTTTCCACATGGTCAAAAGAGATTCTTAATTTTTCTAGCTTATCAACATTGGTGGACAGATTTTTCAGTTTTTCAGGCCTATCAGTGCTCTGCCTTGGTTTCTCTCTTCTATCTGTGCTCTTCCTTGAAACTTCAAAAAAATCAGTACTCTTTCGAGGCTGCTCAAACTGGTCTGTGCTTCTCCTGGAACTGTATCTTTGGGAAGGAGACTTCTCAACAGTTGAGATAAATTTCTTGAGATGCCTGATGTACTCGGGATAGAGCTCCAAATCACAGTGATTTCCTCCTTTAAGCCATAGTGGTTCATACTTCTCTTTGCACAGTTCCCAGAGTTGCTTACCATGGGAGCAATCAACAACTTCATCTGAAGTCCCCTACAAAAGGATATAAAACAGTCATATTATAAAACGAGTAATTTATTCCAGCATGTGGTATAATTTTCACTTATTTTTTTATAGAAGCATCCCACAAGCAATCTCCCTCTTTCTGTTGGTGGGAAGCAAACAATCTATTTATGATTGTAAATACTTTTTTTTTTCCCCAACAAGATTCATTCATTAAACTAAGTATTCAGAACAGAGTCATACATATATTATACAGACATACTAGCTCAAAGCGGGGGATCTTTGCCACTATGAAAATCAAGAAGACACGGTGGAATGAGGTCAAGGGGTATGCTTACTTAAAAAAGAATGCCCTCGGAGAGGAAAACCCATAACATATTTTATATAAGAGGAATTTAATGACAACAAAGATACTATTATTATTGGCCTTGAATTAGGGATGTTAAAAATGATGAATAATTTTTTTTTTATAATAAGTAAAATCATGAATAAACTTTTCTAGAATCCCAAGCCTTCCAAGCTAACAATGCAAGTTTGTTTCACCCTACCTACAGATAAACTCTCCCTATATTGTGTTGAGCATGCACTGAATTGAATACAAAGTTCCCAGAAATTCAACACATTATTATTCTTCCAAGCTCAAGAACTAAATAGAAGAGAAAAAAAATGGAAGGGAGTCCCTTTCTGTAATGTTTACAAATTGCAACTCAAATTATTTTCCCTCCTTGACCTGTTATTTTATGATCACCAGAAGTTTTGTCCAACTCAAAAGCAAAATCCTCTGAGATATAAAAGCTAGATACTGTACTGACCATCCAAACAATAACACAGTACAGAGACTCAATTCGATCATACATAAAGGAAGGTCAACTGTGGCCCCTCTATGTGAGTACTTATCCCATAGCCCTCTCACTGAGGTGATTTCTTTTCTATGAACCATACCTAATATGAGACGTCTAAATATTTGTACTACTGCCGTAACAGGTATCTTTTTCTTTGGACTTAGAATTTGAACCCCTTCATGGGCCACAAGACAGGTTCAGTACTACTTGTATCAGACTTGATTGAAAATAATTGGACCAGAGCAGAACCTAAATGGGCAGCAAAAAAATGAAATTGGTGATGAAATAAGATTTTATAGATGCAACTTGACATTCAGAAGTTAGAAAAAGAAAATAGTATTCTAAATGCGTCAAGCCCAACAAACAGGTTATCCCATATGAATGTTAAATTCTGCTGTATCAAATTATAGTTTGCAATATGCAGCATATTAAAGAAGAAATGAAAAGCTGTCTCATATATCTAACGTCAATATGATTAGGATTTTTAGCCTTGGTGATTATAAAACAGGAACCACTTAGATTAGCATGCTTACATGAATGATTAAAACAGGACAGTTGACCAGCGGGATTTTGTCAATATTCTGCACTCAAACAACAGAAAACAGTGTCATATTAGATTAAAGAATCCATGAATGTAACAATCGAACCTAGTAAATACAAAAAGAAAACTGAACAGAATTATATTACCTTGTATATGTCAAACCAGTATGAACGCTTTACAGGATACATGACTCTTAAGCCAGAGAGTATGGGACTATGCAGAACAACAGCTCTTAACTGAGGTAGCCGAGAAGCAAGGTCCAAAGTGGGGCCACTTCCAACAGATTGACCATAAAGGATGATATCTTCCTGCTTAGTACCATAGCTTTCTTCAAGACACTTGTATGCAGCTTCAATATCTGAATATGTATTCTGCTCACTAGGCTACAATAAGGAAAAGAGATGTGCTTTAAGATGATAATTTCAACATTGACCCAAGTGCCACAATTTACAGAACAAACTAGTTTTGTAAACAGCAATTTTCCAATTTACATCAAACCTTTCCAGATGATTGCCCATATCCAGAATAGTCATACCTGCACAAAGTTACCAATTTGTATGAGAAAGCTGCCGTTTTTATGCTTTGTCAGGCACTTCGTCTACAATAAGACGCTCCTGAAGTTTAAACATATAATAAAGACACCCACACTTAAAACTCAAGGACCAATCACTCCACACTGTACTCGCTGCATCAGCATGAGGTTGACTATCCGCATTTGGAAACAAGCACTAGTAAGTGACTACGAAATAAAACATAAAGATATAGTTATAGTTCATTGCAGTCACAAAGCACGCAGTCCTCAATCTAAACCGGAGGGAGGGGAGGGGGGTTTCTATTTGGAAACAAGCACGTGTTCACTTCGGATGGGGAAAAAGGTAGATCAAACGACAAAAATTCAGCATAAAAAATAATTTGAATTTTTTCTAAAATGGATTTATATGTCCATGAAGCAATTCAAATTATATAAGCTTCCGTCCCAATCAAATCTTGAGGCTAAATTAAACCACGCTAAAACTATAAATAACCGACCGAATCTCCATTTTCAGTTAATTGTCGACAATCCGAGCTTAACACACGGTACTCCCGCTCATAAAACCAAGGCACAGACAACCAAACCCACCCACAAAATTCCTAGCAAATCACAATCTTAATAACAACAACTATCAAAAAAACAATGAGCCCAATTAAAAAAACCAGAAAGACCACAGCAGAAAGCTCAAAAATTCCACCACGCAGATGCCAAAACTAACTAAAAACGAGAAAAACAAAAAAAACAAAAAAAGCACCAAAAAGTTCAAATCTTGCACGAAAGACAGAGAAAAAAGACAGCTAAATTCGAGTACCCCATGAGATTGACGCGGAGGTGGATGCTCAACTCAATGAAGAGCTCGTACATCTGTCCCAGATCGGCGGCATTGCCGTGAGAGTAGAGAAGAGTGGAGGTGGCCATGGGGTGTCGAATGTAGATTGCGACAATCTCGGTGCCCCGACGGGTCGGCAATTTGAGAACCTCGACGTTTTCACGGTGGGGAAACGGGCTGAGAAGCAGGAGACCCGTGAAATCATCCTTGACCAGCTTGTATGAAGGTGGGTTCGGCGGGAAGAAAGCGAACTTGGCCGCCATGGAGGACGTCACCCCACCCATCTCTCTGCCCCTCTGCCTCTAGCTCCGCTTCTGCGAGTTTCTAATCTTCGCTTCTCAATTTCTCTGTTAATAGTAAAGAGAACTGGTTGAAATGGACATTCATTCCACTTCTCATTCCGCTTTTACTACTCTTGCCTTTTATTTTTACATGGGTCAATAAGCATATACAATGATGGCTATGGTAGGGTCAAGCAGAGATTATCACAGTAGTAATATTTTTATTTATTTATTAAAAAAAAAACCGAGAAGAAGAAGAAGATACAGCTCAAAGTTTTCTGTCAATTATTATTTGTAAAATGGGTACCTTTTGAACCCAACATGTGGATAAAAGTAACTTGTCTTCAACACATAGACATTGATTTGATTCCTTTCTCCCTTTTTTTTTTTGTAATTTTCTTTTCAAAATATTATAGTTAGATCTTAATGGGTTTGATTCATTTGACTCCATTATTTTAATTTATTTTCTAAAATATGATTTTACTTTGCCCATTATTTTCAAATTTAAACTGTTCCACCAATCTCTTCAAGGAGCATGTCTGGTTTTCCATCACCCTTCTTTGGTCCCATCTACTTTACATATTTATATTTGACCTCTCCTACCTAACTCCATATAGAACTGAATGCTTACTCTCTTTTGTCCAAGAAAAGAAAACAAAAAATGTTTAATTACAAAAATAGTATCTCTTTTTTACAGTTTTGTCAATCACAAATGCTTCCATAAAATAATTTCATAAAAGCAAACTTACATATTAGCGAGATTGATATGTTACATCATAATAAAAAAAATATCACAATTTACTTTTAAAAAATTTATTTATGGGTATATCATTTCTCTTATATATTTTTTTCTCTTTAAATCTTGAACTTTATCTTTTTTCCACCGAATTTATTATTTATTTCAACTAGAAATCTTTATCAAAAATTTTTTTAACTAAATCATTTTTCGAAAAATCTGAAGATTATGTATCGTAACTAAGTAGCTACGTTTGATTGGTGAGCTAATCTCAGATGATTTAAGTTGATATGTGAATAATAGTATTTTGTGAAACTCATTGAGATATGTTTAAATATAAATAATTTGAGATTTGTGCTTAAATATATGAAATAGATTGAGATAAATTTAAACTTTTCAATTGTTTTACTCATTCTTTAATAAAAGTGTGAATGGAGTTCTCTAATTTTAAAAAATAATAATTATAAAGAGTGAATGGAGTTCTTATTGAAAAAAATAGCTTTAAAGTGAAATAAAAAAAGAATTCGATCAATTAAAGGATAATCGTGAGAAAAAAATCCAATGATTGTGAAAGAACAAACATTGAACTATTGACAGACTGCGTAGAGAAACCTCAACGGATGTTAAGAAGCCTGGTTAATAATAATAATAATAATAATAATAAAGTAATGTTATGTATAATCTTGAAATATGTAAATATCGTACAGTTATTTTAAAAAAGAGTAAAATCTATTATTAAAAAATTATTATTATTTTTTTCATATAAATTTCATATTTATTTATTTTTTTTAAAGTGATTACATGCTACTTGCATACTCACAATTATCAATATCATTTTTCGTAATAAAAACTAGTATCTTATTGAGGTTTAATAACTCTAGATCCAAGAATATTCTATTGTAATTATAAAGGGGTTCATGTGAATATTTTTTATGGCAATTTGCAGATTTAGGGATTAGGATTGGCCAGCTGGTATATATGCAGCCGAGGACGGTTTTGTACCCCCGAATTCTGGCAAAATCTCGGCAAGATTTTGCCATTTTGGGTTTCTCTTGGACGTTTCTCTAACTAAAAAATAGTAAGTTTATACAAAATTTAAGTTTATTATAAAAGAATTGAAACTTTACGTGATTGATAATACATTATGAATTTAGAAAATAGTAATTCAATTTTTTTTTATTTGTTTAATTGATGACACATCAATTTATAAATAAAAATATTTTTCTATCAATAAATATTAATTTTTTATGAGAAAAAAATAAAGAAATGGTCATAGAGTTTTCAATATGGGGAAGTCCCTTTTGACCTTTTACTGTCAAACTTCATACAAAAAAAGCCTAGAAAGTATTGAATTTGATATCTGATTATGTTGAGGATTGTAAGTGGGTTCTTATATTGTTAGGAAGTGAAGATTTTTTGTTTTTTATAATGATTTTAATATAACTCAAATTGTATTATTAACTCATTTTTTTATAGTACGAGTCCATATATGAATAGGCCACCTCATGAAACATTACAGATAGTATTAAAATCTATCTCAATTAGAAATGTGAGATTCAAGTCATGCTATCTACGATGAAATGGCTCAAATCAAGATGTCGAGAATTTAAATAGGAAAATATCAAATCCAAGAGAAGCTGAAGTGATAAAAAGGCATATTTTGCCAACAAAGGATATCACTCTTCCTTCACTTCACTCTCCAGGAAACTTGTAGCTGATTTTGATTCACTGCTATGTATCTATCCCTCTCTCACTATATCTTTTAGAGTTCTGAACTCTAGATAATCTAAATTCACCTGTACCTACCACTCAAAACCACGGAATGATAGCAAAAACTGGAAGATCCGTAAACATGGTACACGAACATATGCAAAATAACATGATTGGGATCTTATTTGATGATTTCTAGACCAAATGCAGCAGATAACAAAAGATTTATTTCGAATGAACTCACATCACCAACTTTTCTCATACTTCGAAACCCAAGACAGCACCCAAGAAAAAGTTCCACGAGAGGCATAAAATATGCTTTGCACATATTATATTGTCATTCTGTCCAAACTAATCGTGTTGATTTTCTGGTCTACCAATATCATGTAGGACCATAAATGCAACAAACCATGATAATGGCCACACCTGATGGACCCTAATTTCAGGACTGTGCTTGGAATCAAGGTCTCAAGACAAGCACTAATCTTATGGGTGAAAACTGACTAAATGGCAACTAGTGTACTTAAAAAAGGATGACTAGGAATATGGCCAGTGATTGAATAAAGGGATGTTTATGTCATCACATGGTCCATAAAATTAATTAAATGAAAAGAGATAGGTGGTGGGTCTCACTCACCTTAACTCTATCTTCTTGTTATTGGATTGAATGATGAGACATGTCCCTTGCCCGCAGCAGAACTGTTGCAAATTCCTCACCTGATATGCATTATAATTTTTGGGTGGTTCCAACGCTTCTGTTTTCCCAAGGTAAATAACAGAACTACATCTAACCACAACAAGGGAAATCCATGAGAAGGTTTTACTAATTCTGGGTACATCTCAGAAAACTGAACTCTTTCTTGTTCCCAATAACAAGTATTCTGTGAATCTTCTATAGAGAATGTGTGCTTTAAGAGAGGAGTATTGTGCGTATCTACTGTAAATATGCGTCGTACTGTTACCAAATATTTAGCACCCATAGATGGGGTGCTCTAACACAAGGCAGAAAGGTTAAAAACTTCAAATCTCTGTGCCATAATAAACTGCTGAATTTCACATATGACCAAAGACCTTACATCCTGTGCCTTGTTCAATTTAATATGGCAGGAGCACCCAAATTTTAAGGGTGGTAGTTAGTGCTGTGGTGCTGGTCAGCACTGAGCAGGCTACTTTGACTCGGTCAGGGAGAAGGGCTTGTCCTTTCCATCCATCAAGATCGCTGGTGTCACAAAAGATGTAAACATTAGCAGCCGAGCGCATAAAGACAAGTTTTGGGTGATGTTACATGAAACGTTTGGATTATCTTCAACCACAATTGCCGCACACATCCTGAACAAACATATCTTGCAGGTTTATTGATGTAGTGTAAGATTGGTTACCATACCCAAAGAAAAAGGGAGAGAGAATTGGCTTGGGGAGAGCAGTAAAAATGGAAAACAAACAGGAAGAATAAATCGACTGGGATCATGGTTGTCATCCATATTGCTCAACTACAATTCCTGTGGAGTAAACAAACAATCTCAACTCCCAAAGCTGAAAAAGAAGAAATTCCCTGGGACTCACCTTGATGCTCTAAAATCCAGACGTGTGAGGAATGAGGATCACAAGTATTTTTGGCAGTGCTACTAATGCCAATCGATGAGAGACATAAGCCAAATGTTAAAAAATTATCATTGCATACAAGAAGAGAATCATAAAACTCAAGCTTTACCGAATAATATTAAAGACATGGGTAAAAAGAAACAGAAGCAGAGGAAAAAAAGAAAAAAATATGCAGTCACACAACTCTGAGAAATGGTTTATGAGAAATACTTGTAAGGAACATGGTTGGAGGACATTCACTATGATAGAATATGAAGAATCTCAAATGGTTAAAAACTTTCATATAGAGCAAAAGGGGCAGTAGAGTAAATTGATCCACCGTGATTCAACATCTTTGTCCAAGCCTTGGTAAAGAAGCAAAACTGATCCTTTTATAATTTCAACTGTAAGCTTCAAACTAGTAAAATGAAAACAAATCTTACTACGATATCCGCTTTTATGAAGTTGACCACATAGATCCGAGGTGCTTCCATGGGGTAGGGGACAGTTGCAGATCTACAATCGTCTTCTTTTCTTCTCAGCTGATCTACAAATAACCATATTTGGCGTAATATCAATTCCGAGTAAATTTTCAGGGCTAAGAAATTAGGGTTGTTTCGAGCTGATCTAGATCACAAAGAAATATTTTGGAGCATTGCAGCCTTGATCCCGTGTCTTCTAATAATTTTATGCAACAGATGCAGGCAATTAGATATAGGCATGCTTTAATATCACTACCTCCACGGACAGATATATGCACATGTATGTGCAAACCCTGTTTCTCATCCCTCCCTCAAACAATACTTTTCATAAATATAAACTCATTTGGAAAACAGAGAACCGCAATTACAATAACTAATGATGGGATAGAGGCTAAAGACTACAGAATGAGACGTATGCCAGCAGAAATAATACCCCTCTTTCACCTTAAGTGAACAATACGTAATTTGAGAGCCCATTTCACCATGTAAAACCCACATTCCGGATAGATAATTCTAGTTGTGCTTATTGACAAAGGAACCAGATCCCCACTCAAATTAGGAGAAGTCCCGAAACTTGCATTAACAGCTCACCATAAGCACACGCGCTACAAGGCATGCAGGAGCAACGCACAGGTATATAACTCTAGAGGTCTAGCTCTCATCTACAAATAATCGGCCTTTAGATCAACTGATCAGCAAATTCAAGTTAATAAGCACCACATGAACATTTGCTACAATGCAAACTAAAATGCACGGTGAAGTTATGCATATACGTGCATAGATACAAGAGCATAAACCTCAATTAGATGCATCCTATTCCACGACCAACTAAATAGCAACGTACTTCAAAACAGCTGAAGATTAACCTAAGCTATCATCAGCAAACTGAGCTCCAAAAATTCTTCTTATTACCAGAAAGAAAAAGTAGGAATACAAAATAACCCCACTTTTAAACAATATCTTCCACTATCTCGCTTAAAAGGAAGGATAAAGGTGAGGTCTTGAGTATCAAATAATTTCAAATTAAACAAATTAGCGAATCCGCTATATTCACCAAAACATCATCAACTATCTCCTAAGAAAGGCACCTAAAGTCTGTGCTCCCTGAGACGCTTCCTCAGCATCTTGTAATTGTGCTTGTTCATCTTTCTCTTTCTCTTCTTCTTCACATTATCCGCCCACACTGTCCAGCAATCGCGTCAACTGTCTTAGATGGGACGGACCCAGTTGAGCAAATCGGGTTGAAGTAAAACCCATATAAGCTGGGATAAATTCGCGAGAATTGGGAATGGGTCTCTGCTTTGCGTCAAGTCCGAAACGATCTTGGATTGGTGGATTCGATGAGAAGGGAGAAATGGAAAATAAGAGGTGCGGTGGGATTCGGGGCTCGTGGTTTTGCAAAGCGGAAATGAATTTTGCGGCTGGCGATTTTCTGAGGAGATTGTGGAGCGCTAAAGCCATTGAATTCCAAGCAATAATCTTGCACGACGACGTTCTTTTCTGATTAGGGGATGGAATCGCATTCGTTTCGTAATCGTAAGAAATTGGGGACAAGTTTATTAAAATAAAAAATAAAAAAAGAATCTGGACAGGTAACTCAAAATTTTTCGAAGAGGGCCACCTTAACTATATTTATTTAAAAAATAAATAAAAACATTAAAGGATTTGATTATAACCAATGAGAAAATCACAAATCGAAAGAAGAATAATGGATTATAAAGGAATGTGACACAGTATGGTTCATGGTAAACACCCTTTATATGTTTATATATATATAATTAATCATAGATTTAATCGTAGTAGACTGAATTTTATACATAAATAATCAACAACGGATGATTAAATCACACGAAGTACTTTTTATTTATAGCATCAAACATTATAAGCGACCAGGAAATGGCCACTGAGATCATGCCTTCTCACACTCTTACATATATATTGCGTACATTAATATAAAGATGGAAGGATATAAAATCAAAACACACACAATTGATTGTTATTTTGAGCCAGCGTGCATATAGCTGCGAGCTAGCTGGAAGGAAATTATGCATGCAGTGGTTGATTAGGTTGTTCTAACTATACAATATGTTTGGAGTACTGGCTTCATCGTGGCAGCAGAGGTAAGTGGTGTACTTCTCCATGCTGTTGTGACATTCAGGGCATCTCATTCCCTCTGGGATCCTTCCAGCAAAGTGCGAGAACTCGAAACGGCAGCAGGGGTAAGTCTCACCTCGTAGCAAGTCGTGGTGGTTCTTGAAAGCCACATCAAACCCTTGAAGGCGCACATTTTCCTTCCATTTGTCAAACTCATTCAGGGTAGGCAGGATGGAGTTCCCATGCCCATTGACTACCACAGAAGACCCTTTACAGAGCACAGCCCAGCTGCCATCTCTATCATAGCTAAGGAGCTTCTTGATCCCTTGCATCATGGGGTCGCCGTGGTCGTCAGCCTTGCCTTGCTGAATCTTGGAGAACAACATGCTCTCGAGGCGGGTCCAGAAGAACCACATCATGGCTAGGTCTTGCCAACAATGACCCAGCTTCTCCACAGCAATGGTCGCCAAGACTCGTCGGACTTGCTCCCGTTTGCTACCCTTTCCCACATAGGCCAACTCTAAGGATACGTCTGCTGCCAATGCAACTGCACGTACTGTGTTCGTAAATTTTCGAATCCACTCAATGTCATCCCCTCCATACAAGAAAATGTATTTTCCTTCTTTAATCTGTTCATCAAAAAATGTGTACAGAAGTGGAGAAGTGGATTTGATCAGCATTAATTGATATCATGTATATATATATAGATTAGTATAGCATGCAAGCATAATTAATTACAATGCATGCACACTAGTACTGCATGCAGCATGCTCACCCAGTTTAGTATTGTTGGGTCAATGCCATCAGTCAGTAGCTCAAGCCTCCAAGTCTCATCCCTCCAGAGTGCTTCTTCTCTGGCGCTAGTGAAAGGGAAGGCATTGCTTCCCCAAATCCACATCATGTGAATTGCATTAGGGGACACAACCCTTCCTTGAGGGTCTAGCACCACAAGGATAGGCTTATTCCTGAAATGCCACTTCTCCTTTATGAACCTGACCACCGCCTTCCCTATCAAGTTAGGGTGGTAAACAGTGTACCATGGCATTGAAGATTGCAGGCTCTCAAAATGTTTTTGCATGGGATCAGTCCATGGGAGGGAACGGTCTACCAGCGGAATCCACACAAGTTCATACTGACTCTCAAGCCTTGCTGATTGGACCACCCTGGATTCATTGTAAATTTGATCCAGAATTGATAGCTCATCTTGGGAGATGTTCAAGCTGGAAATGAGTAGTAACACATTTTTCCTCCTGAGAACATCTATATTAACCTGTTTTTGCAAAAACATGATCATGAGTTACAGAAAATCAATCATATATAGTAACATATTAATATATTATATATGTATACATATGGTGTTGTAACAATAATTAATGATAGAAATGTATGCATATTGTGTTTAGAAAAGCCAACCCTTTTCTTGGCGTAACCATCAAAAAGAGGCTGAATATCATCCCTAGGGTAAATAATGGCCTTGAGAGGCTTCATATTGTCAATATGGATCATCTCGAAGAGATTGACGAGCATTTGAAAGGCTTCAACATCCCTTTTCTCCTCTGCATTTAATGACAGAGTCTCAGTACTGCTAGCTCTACATCATGTATTAATATTTCTTTCTTTCATGGCAATATTGCATGGTTAATTGATCTATATATATTTGACATAAAAATGACTTATATCTGTATATATACCTATGTATTGGTTGCATATTTCCAACTGCTTTTTAAGATGGTCACGTATGGTTCTGAGCTTGTGAGTTAGGGTGGATAGTTCCCATGCTTCTGTGGTGGAGACCACAAACCTGCGATCAACATCCATTAATTTAGTAGTGTTGTGCTAGGAAAAAGCACCGCATGAACTCTTACTTTTAAAAAGAGAAAATTATATTTCGCACTTTCATGATCAGGAACTGTCACATGATTTTTTAATTTGCATACAAAAAAAATGTCAAAGCCGCCAATTTGCAACATCAATGATCATGATCCCATCAAGATTGTCACGTCTTTTTTTAATCCATATTTATAATGTTCACATCCAAACTGAGAGTGCATATTATAAGATAACGTAATTTTATGTCCAATTTGATAGTTTTGTGGTGCAAATTAAAAAATGTACTGGTAGTTCATGCAAAATATTATTTCCTTTTCAATAATTTGGGTATATTACTTAGGCCAATTGCATAAAAGGCCTTGTGATTGTCCTACTATATGTACTCTAAGTAAGTGTGTGTGTGTGTGTGTTCAAGGTTTTAAAGGATGGATGACTGAAAATACATACTCATAGCCCAAGCTGGTGAAGCTACTAATTTGAGCTGCGCAAGCTACAATACTCCTGATGGTCCAATAGACAGCTGTTGGAATTTGAGCGAAGGCTGAGGATAATGCAGGCACCTCCTGGGTGATATACGCGGATGGTAACTCTTTAAACTCAACTACAGTCCGTGTTACTTCCAATACTGCCCTGATCAGATCATTTAGTGCGTCGAACCTAGGTTTCAATAAGCCTGCATGCTCAATGATGCCAGGTACTTGCTTTAAGAATGCCATTGCTTTTGCAAGTTGGTTTGTTGAGTAAATCTGGGCAAGGAGCCAGAATTCTCCATAGTTCAAAGCAAAAGCCGCAAGGGCCAAGACCATCTTAGCATCCCATGCAAAGGAAGACACCAAGTGAAATATTGAAAGTGTCGTTTGGTGTGCATCCGAGCCACCAATAGCCTTGTATTGTATCTGAAAATTCATATATGTATAGATTATTTCATGAATGTGTACATATTGATGTCAATCCATATATAAAACTTAATAATCTGCAGGGAAATTATAAACTGATCTTTAGGTTAGGTATTAGCTAGAATATTGACGTTGCATATACTATTTGTGAGAAATAATTATTTGAGATAGACATATCATATGTAGCATATATAAAATGTTGTATATATGGTTGGATACAATTACCTCACAGGAAATTCGATCAATTATATGTGACAGAGCATCAACCAGGAGAAGGAAATTGGCTTGGTGACTCTTGTCCTCCAAGTATTCAACTTGCGCTTGAGTACCCTGTAGTAAAATACAAGTAATGTTAAGAATATAATACAAATAATAAAATCAATCACTTTCTATGAACTTACATTTTTTGGACAATTGGAGATTTCACATGATGGTATAAGAGCATATGTCCTGAATTCAAACATTGACTCTACATTTTATCCATTTAATTAAATGTCCCACATGTTGGGCCTACTTATTGAGAAAGAGATTAGCTCACATATGAAGGGAGTGTTAAGAATATCATATAAACAATAAAATTTATCTCTTCTTATGAGCTTAAATTTTTGAAATAAGTGGTGATTTGACAAGTAGTACTTAATTAAGGGACGAAAACAATGCACAAATGCATAATTGAGATAAATTAATTAGACATGCATCGATCTGTAGCATCAAGTTTGCTGATGCTTCTAATTGTTTTTCATAAAACGTTAATTTCTTGAAAGAAAATGGTTAATATTAGTACCGTTATCATTAGGCCCTCAGGATTCAAACTGGCACGATTAAGAATGTCCTCGACAATATAAAGAAGGGGTCTGATATCAACTTCTCGGCCATCTGGAGCATGGGTTCCCAGAACTTGCTTCACCATCACATTGTCATCGGACAATGTTATCATGCTTCGATCACCTTTGATCAATTGCTGCATAGAACTAGGCGAGAACCTGTTGGTGAGGCCGTATTGCTGCAAAGCACCTAGCTGCGGGTTGGTGGGCTGCAACGAACCCAGATGGCTCGGTTGCTGCAGTGAACCCAGATGGCTAGGTTGCTGGAATGAACCCAGATGGCCGCTTGGCTGCTGAAATGAACCCAGCTGACTTGGTTGCTGTAGGGAACCTTGTAACACATTGGTAGTCAGGCCGGGTTGTTGCAGAGAACCCAGCTGGGAGGATTGCTGGAGAGAACCCGGTACTTGGGAGGGTTGCTGCACAGAACCCAGTTGGGAGGGTAAGGGTTGTGGCACATTGCCCAGTTGGCTTGGTTGCTGAAATGTGCCCTGTAAAGGATTGTTAGACCGGGTGGGTTGCTGCGAAGAACTGCCACCCAACTGGCTGTCCATGTTGTGCAAGACAAAGCAAAGGAAGGTTATAAGAAACTCGAGGTATTGGATCGAGGAGGAGAATGTGGCTTGTGTGCTTGTTGCAATTTGGCCGGCCTATATATAACCATCAAAAAGTGAGAACGTATGAATAAATAAAATCAGAATGGGAATAAAGCGCAGCTGCATCAACTTCTTTGCTTTCATTGGAGTTAACCCATTGTACGTTAAGGGGAAGACTCTCTCGCTCTCTCTCTCTCTCTCACACACACAAAAGTGGAAGCCTTGCTTTTGTGGTCGTCGTGTTTCACGGCCTCTCTGTCAAGGATTCTGAAGCAGTAGCATTGCTTGGAGAGAAGGATCCAAATTTGGATCCAGACTCTGGGCCAGACCATGGGTCTAAATTATTTAAACACAGTCACACACACATACCAGATTATACTTCTATGTATTATTATATATATTGGAGAAAGTTATTCTCTTAAAATTACTCATGAAGAACAAACAAAAATTAGAAACATATTTATTTTATAATATATGATGTTTATATATATAACGTAGATTTATAACCTGGACGTGTATTTGTTGGAAGTCGTGGCCGGGTCGGTTTTGGTCTGTTCTATTCATTAATGCTTTATAGTTTAGATGTTAGCAGGTATCTCGTGGTCCACAGCTGGAATATACAGATTCAAGAATTAAATGATCGTGGCCGTCAGATTGTATCCGATGACAAACATATTGAAGGCCATTAATGCTTTGGTTGGCTTCCTTGCTTGATTCCTTTTTTGCTTGTAATGATAGTTGAGAATTTTGGTCCCTAAAACAACGTAAAAAAAAGGAGAAAGACAGATTTGATTCCTTGCTTTTGTTTTCTTGTATACGTAATATTGAAGATTTAGTTAACCATTAAAGCAAGATTGATATGCAAATTATTAAAGGAAGTGTCATGTCGAATTGATATGCTTTTTGCTAGCTAATACGTACCTGAACGTACATGGAGTTTCAAACCCTGAATAGCATTGGTCATCGGCATCTTGGCTACCCCTAGCCTACCTTTTTCTTGATATATTATAATTAATAGATGTAAAAATATATGAGTAAAGGGTAGAGAATCCCATAAGCATCCTTTCTTTTTTTATTTTAATTAGTGCAACACTATATAAAAAATAAATAAACAGACACTTAAAATAAATAAATGTTTTTTACTCTTTCGTGCTAAGAGGGAATCGCACAAAATGGTAGTTTTTATACAATTCAAAAGCGAAATTGTAGTTCTATGATCTTAGGTCATGGTGATTGTAATAACTCTATTTTATCTTGAATTGACTGTTGAGAAGTCAACTGTCTCTTCTCCTCGACAGCAGATGTTATTATGGAATAAGTCCCCCAATACTGTTGAAGTCTTCAAGGCAGCAGACCAAGTAAGAAACATAAAAATAAATAAATAACTGACATAAATCTATGTTTGTCTTGCATGCACGCTTTTTTCTCTTCTGCAATGAATGCAGGTCCATTCTCCGTAAGTTTGAAACAAGATATCATGTACAGATCGAAAAAAATAAAATAGACGAGGTAATTAACAGTTAGGAACAGGGGGTCCATATTACAGTTAACCATAGTTAGATCCAGATTGAAGAGGAATAATTGAAATTTCTAATGTACTCATGCGTATTCACAAAATTATCTACTAATTTACTTGAATAAATTAGTTAGATCTTAATTTAATTTATCAAATACTTAAAATTAAATAAATAAACTTGCATAATACAAAAATTGGTTACGAATGAAAACTTTTTAAATAACTCCTTAAATATAAACTTTTACAGGGCAACCAAATCCAAGAAAGCCATTCTTATTATTTAAAAATCAATTATAAGTAATCATCAATTACAAAATTTTTACAACTTGACTCTCTTTCTTGCTAAGACAAATGACCCGTTTGTCTTCTACAGCAGTAGCAGTTAGAACCTCTAATGTCTTGCGATTCAACCTGATGTAGCCCTCGTCCACCAAGCAACTAGAAATTCATCACAAGCTAGCTGATTAATCTGTAAAGCTCACCTTAGCAAAAACATTTTGGTAGCCCGAAGAAAAACAGCGACCTCATTTGAATCTTGTCCTGGAAAAGAAATGGTATTGGGCATCGGGAAAGTTTCAACTTTTAACCCCAGCTAGCAGACGGGTTGACCCAACTCAAGTTGGGTTGGATCAGTTCTTATTGTCCTGTGCACCGGGTCGGGTCAGGCTTAAATCCAAGTAGGGTTGGTCGGGTTATAGGCCTACTCCCCCGTTCACAACATGCTTACTTGTCATCATGGCCATTTTCTCACCTCACCACAGCAGACAAGCTTCTTGCCCAGTGGACTCCATCACCACGAGAACTTCACTTTATCATTAGTGAAGTGAGATGATTTTTAATTTGATGAAGTAAAACAAAGCCTTTGGATTGGAGAGTGTGATATCCCATATGATAAGTGAGGGTAGGTGGTGTATGAGATCCCACATTGTTTGGGAATAAGAAGTTCTTGTTATTTATAAAGTTCCAATAGGGCTCCAATTGTATCATTTTTTTTTTTGATAAGTAAACAGTAGTATTAATAATAATAGGCATAGCCCAAGTACACAAGATGGTATACAAGAGGTAAGACCTATCTAGGTAGCTACAGTAGTCACTAGAAACTCATGTACATTTAGGCCATTAAAGTCTATAGCTAGCGACCACAGAAATAAAGTGCTGAAAAAAAAGATACAAAGCTCCTCCGTTGTCCTCTCCTTGTCTTCAAAAGTTCGTTCATTTCGCTCTTGCCAAATGCACCACATAATGCAGATAGGTACCATCTTCCACACAGCTTTGATATGTAGGTCTCCCCCCGGCATCGCCCAACTGGCTAGTAATTCAACTACTGACTTCGGCATCACCCAGTTTAACCCTACACGACGGAATACTTCACACCACACGGCACTAGCTGTCTCACAATGTAGCAGGAGATGATTCACTGATTCACCAGCTCTCTTACACATACAACACCAATCAGTAATGATTACCCGCCTCTTCCGCAGATTATCGGTAGTCAAAATCTTACCCAGGGCTGCTGTCCAAATGAAGAACAGTGATTTGGGCGGTGCTCTATTCCTCCACAATCTTCTCCATGGAAACGGAGCATTCGGTATAGCTGTAAGGGCCTTATAATAAGAGCGAACCGAGAAAATACCCTTTCCCGTATATTTCCACCACAGCTTATCTTCATGCAAACCATTCGGCTTCATAGAGTACACTAGGTTGAAAAAATCTGTAAAACTGTTTACTTCCCAATCATGTGCTGCTCTATAAAAAGTGACGTTCCAGTGAACATGGTCCCCTGAGCGAACCAAAAGGTCCGCGACCGAAACTTCTTGGTCACAAGCCACTTGATATACACAAGGAAAAGCGTCCTTCAATGCCTCCTCCCCACACCAAATGTCCCTCCAAAAACTTACACGTGTGCCTTCCCCCACCAAAAGTTTAATATGGTTGGCAAACAGATTCCATCCCCTTCTTATTTGCTTCCAAATCCCCACTCCATACGATCCATTCCCCTCTCTAGTACACCATCCCCCCCATAGGCTGCCATATTTACTGTGAACTACTACTTTCCATAAAGCTTCTGGCTCCATATTATATCTCCAAAACCATTTCCCTAGAAGAGCCCGATTGAATTTTCTCAAGTTCTTTATCCCCAATCCTCCTGAAGAAATTGGTCTGCAAACCGTGTCCCATTTGATTAGGTGAAACTTGAATTCATCCCCCAAACCACTCCAAAGGAAATCGCGATACAGTTTTTCAATCCTTGCCGCCACCGAAGCTGGAATTGTAAACAAAGACAGAAAATAAGTGGGTAAGTTAGAAAGAGTACTCTTTATCAAGGTCACCCGGCCTCCTTTCGACAAGTACAGTCTCTTCCATCCAGCCAATCTTCTCTCTATTTTCTCAATCACTGTATCCCATATAGCTATGGCTCGTGAAGCCGCCCCCAACGGTAAACCCAAATATGTCATAGGAAGAGTGGCTACCTTACACCCCAACGTGTTAGCCAACTGTCGAGATCTACTCACATTCCCAACTGGTACTAATTCTGATTTATCAAAATTTACTCTCAAACCTGATGCTGCTTCAAAGCATAACAACAACGCTTTCAGAGTTCTAAGTTGTTCTTGATCAGCCTCACAGAAAATTAAAGTATCATCAGCAAAAAGTAAATGAGAGATTGAGATAATGCCCCTATTCAGATCACCCACAGAAAAACCAGCCAACAAACCATTATTAACTAGAGCCATTAACATCCTACTCAGGGCTTCCATGATTATAACAAAGAGGAGTGGGGATAGCGGATCCCCTTGTCTTAGACCTCTCGAGCTGTTAAAAAAACCTTCTGGACTGCCATTAATCAAAATTGAGAATCTTGCTGTTGAAATGCACCATCTAATCCACCTACACCATTTTTCCCCAAATCCACACCTCCTCAAAAGATAGATAAGAAAGTCCCAATTTACATGATCATATGCCTTTTCCATGTCTAATTTACAAATAATCCCTGCCATACCGGATTTTAATCTACTATCCAAGCATTCATTGGCTATTAAAACCGAATCCAGAATTTGACGACCCCTAACAAAGGCATTTTGTGGCTTTGAGATTATCTTACCAAGGGACTCTCCCAACCTGTTTGCTAATACCTTTGAAATAATTTTATAGACCCCGTTAATGAGGCTAACGGGCCTATAATCCTTCACTTCCACAGCCTCGGTCTTCTTCGGAATTAATGCAATAAAAGTCGTATTCAAACTTTTCTGAAATTTCCCAGACGAGAATAATTCCTGGAAGACATTCAACAAATCCTCTTTTATCACCTCCCAACAAGTGTAGAAGAACCCCATCGAAAAACCGTCTGGTCCTGGCGCTTTGTCTTTCCCCATTCGTCTGATCACTTCATATATCTCCTCTTCCTCAAACGCTCTTTCCAACCTAGCTGCTGTCTGCGGCTCAATGGAATCAAAAACAAGACCATCCACTCTAGGCCTCCATCCCTCCCTTTCTGTAAATAATTGTTCATAGAAATTCAGCACGTGTTCCCGTATCACAGGGGCCTCAGTACACTCTCTACCATTTATATTCAGCATCTCAATGGTATTATTCCTCCTATGAGAGTTTGCCACTCTATGGAAAAATTTCGTACTTCTATCCCCTTCTTTCAACCACAAAGCTCTTGATTTTTGTCGCCAAGAGATCTCTTCACAAGATAATACCCTTTCCAACTCTAAAGTCAATTCTGCCTTTCTTGATCTTTCCTCTACGGTGAGAGCTCGACCTTCATTGATCCTATCAAGAACCTGCAATTCTCCCATCATGACTTTCTTTTGCTCCCCTAGATCCCCAAAAGATTGGGAATTCCACAGTTTTAGATCTTCCTTTAAAGCCTTTAGTTTGCCTGCAAGTATATGAGAGGGAGTGCCATTAAACTGATACGAGGACCACCAGCTCCTTACCCTATCCACAAAACCCTCACTTTTAAGCCACATGTTTTCAAACTTGAAGTACCTACGCCCACTTTGAATGCCTCCCCCATCCAGTAGAATTGGAAAGTGATCTGAGCATAGACGCGGCAATCTTCTTTGACAAACCTCTGGATACTGACATTCCCATTCTGGCGATATTAAGAATCTATCCAACCGTGACCATGTCTGACTATTGGACCAAGTAAATGGGCCACCGATAAGTGGTAAATCCACCAAATTCAACTCAAAGATGCAATCAGAAAACTCCGTCATGGCTGGACGTATACGACTATCCCCTGATCTTTCACTTGGGAACCTTGTGATGTTAAAGTCCCCTCCTATGCACCACGGGAGATCCCACCAGCTGTGTACCCCCGCAATTTCTTCCCAAAGTTGATGTCTGATGGTATCAACATTCGGTCCATAAATTCCTGCAAAAGCCCACAAAAAGTTATCTTCCACCATCTTAAGAGAGACGGCCACCATATATTCCCCTATGAACTCCTCCCTCTTCATCATCACCCTTTTGTCCCACATCACAAGAATACCCCCCGAAGCCCCATTCGAAGCCAAATAAACCCAGTCCACGTATGGGCAATGCCATACACTTCTCACTATTTTTCTGGTTACCAGTTTCAACTTGGTCTCTTGTAGACATACAATATCCACCCGCCATTCTCGTAGCAAGTTTTTTATGCGAGAGCACTTATTATTCTCATTTAGCCCCCGAACATTCCACGAAACTATTTTTGGCTTCATAAAGAAACAAACGTACCCTTCCCTTTGACCCTATCACGGCTTGAACTACCCTCGTTCAAGGACCAATCCAATCTCTTAAGCTCCCTTCGTTTCTTGGCTCCTTTATTTTTAGAATGCGAATGGCCCACCTCTATGGCCGTGAGAAGAGCCAAAAACTGTTCTTCATAGCCTACACACTTCATACCCACTATCTGTTGAATGTCTTTAACCTTGTTGAAAACCCAATCCGACATCTCACACTCATTTGGTAGAAGACAGTCTAAAGGAAATGGACTCTTGTCCCCTTGCCCTTCACACTGATTATGGCCTTCCCATTCCACCATTGTGTTCATTATCTCCACTCCCTCTGAGGTGGTTTCAGATGAATTACCAGGAATCTCCCTTAAGGTCATCGGCTGATTTAATTCTTAAGAGTCAGGAACCATTATTATTTCATCACTTTGAGCCGTAGGATCCTCCCTTAGGATCTCCGAACTGTTCTGTCCCCCAACAGCAAGTGGTAAAGCTCTCGGGATATGCTGTATTTCGATTTCCTCCAAGTTCTCTTCATCCCGTTCGAATCCGTGTTCTACGAGAAGGTCCAGGTGTTCTCCCTCTGAGCCATGCAACTCCGTTTGAGCGAAATACTCCACCATACTACCTATCGGTAAGTTCTGTGCGTAAATATCTGGGAAAAGGACCGTCGGAGGCTGAATCTCGTCTTTTTCCTCCACACGATGCGGTAAAATCTGCTCCACCCTTCTCGCCGGCGATGTCTGTGATGCCGGCAAAACTTTCGCCGTCGTTATCTGTTCGGCCTGAGTTTGGGTCGACGTGGACTTCTGTTCTGCCGATGTATATGGGTCGGGTCTCGGGTTTCGAATCCTCCAGGTTTTTTGAGGTAGCGGATCGTGAGATGAGGCCGGGTCATACGGCTTCCTAAGCGGGCCTTTACCCGTGGGCCCCTTTCTGCCCAGATGAGAAGGCCTCGTGGCCCTAGCTTCCTCCCCCTCCAGGCCCAGATCCGGCCCAAAATAAGCCTGCCCCATTTCTTTCTTTAGTAAGCACTCTATTTTCCTATGTAAGTCTAAAATCTGCGTTTTTGCTTCCCACAACAACTTCAACGTTTCCCCATCAGACACGCCACCTAGCTGTCTACTACTACTCTGCCCCTGGATCAGGCACGTCTCTCTGTCAGGGACATTACTCAACGCCATACCTTCTTCATTTTCAGTACGCTGCTCCTTCGGCTGCTCCACCATCAGTGCCTCCTTGTAGGACAAAGGCTGTGACTGCACCAACCACTGCTTGCCTATCATCTTCTTCCTACTGTCCTCAGTTTGCACTTTTCTCCTTTCATCAACAAAATCCCACAGCACCTCCCCCATCTTAATCCACCCACTTCCCTCTTCCTCTGGTATGAATATGAAGTTCCTCCTCCCACCAACTCCATACTCTACCACTGCCAGATAACGACCTCTCGAATTTGAACACCGTTGAGCAATGAAACTACTGCTGCCTTCCCTTTTTGAGGTATAAAATTCCTTTTGTTCTTCCTTTGAACAGACCGCCATGGCCTTTGCCAACCACTGCACCGCTAATGGACCCAGAGCTATCTGTGCCACCATCCTCCAAGTTTTTTCTGTGATAACCACCCTGCCCCCCTCCTTTACGAGAGAAAAGCATTTTGAATCAATCACAACCTCCTTACACCACTGCATAACGTAAAGCAAGAACCTAAACTAAGCACCGCCGTGAGAACCGTCGTTAACTACCCCAACTAAAGAAATTGAAAAGCACTAACCATCACAGGAGAGAAAATGTACGGAGAGAAAAAAGTTGACTACCCCAGTCACCTGACTAATACTACCCAATTGTATCATTTATTAGTCATTTTCTCACCTCACCACAACAGGCAAGCTTCGTGCCCAGTGGACTCCATCACCACGAGAACTTCACTTTGTCATTAGTGAAGTGAGATGATTTTCAATTTGATGAAGTAAAACAAAGCCTTTGGATTGGAGAGTGTGATATCCCATATGATAAGTGAGGGTAGGTGGTGTATGAGATCCCATATTATTTGGGAATAAGAAGTTCTTGTTTTTTATAAAGTTCCAATAGGGCTCCAATTGTATCATTTATTAGTCATTTTCTCACCTCACCACAGCAGGCAAGCTTCGTGCCTAGTGGACTCCATCAGCACAAGAACTTCACTTTGTCATTAGTGAAGTGAGATGATTTTCAATCTGATGAAGTAAAACAAAGTGTTTGGATTAGAGAGTGTGATACCCCATATGATAAGTGAGGGTAGGTGGTGTATGAGATCTCACATTGCTTGGGAAGGAGAAATTCTTATTCTTTATAAGGTTCCAATAGAGCTCTAATTATATTATTGACTAGTCCTTTTGAAATATAAATCATGTGATTTGAGTCTTCCATTAGGGTGTTACAAATACATGATATAAGAGCCTATCTAACCAGAAATATGGGATTTGAATCATGCCACCTACGATGGACAAGCCTGATGAGGACGTTGGGAATTTAACAGGGTAGCTTGTGATATCCCATATGATAAGTGAGGGTATATGGTATATGAGATCCTACATTACTTGGGAAAGAGAAATTCTTGTTCTTTATAAGTTTCCAATGGGACTTCAAGTATATAATTGACTAGTCATTTTGAAGTATAGTCCATATAGTTTGGACCTTCTATTGGGGGTGTTACAGAGAGTATTTCTCCGTACAAAGTGAGATGAGATTAGCTTTGAATCAAAATCAACCCTAAAATCTTGATGTTTTGTGTGACTGTTGAAATCTTATTTATTATTATTTTTTACTTCTTGACAATCCTATAATCTTTATTTTTCACAACATACATTGCGTAAAAAATAAAGATGAAAGGATATAAAATAAAAGAACACACGATTGTTATTTTGAACCAGCATCATCATGTGCATATAGCTGCGATCTAGCTGGAAGGAAATGCATGCAGTGGTTGATCATCAGGTTGTTCTAATAATACGATATGTTTGGAGTGCCTTCATCATGGCAGTAGAGGTAAGTGGTGTATTTCTCCATGCTGCATTGACACTCGGGGCATCTCATTCCCTCCGGGATCCTTCCGGCAAAGTGCGAGAACTCAAAGCAGCAGCAGGGGAAAAATTCACCTCGTAGCAGGTCATGGTGGTTCTTGAAAGCCACATCAAACCCCTAAAGGCGCACATTTTCCTTCCATTTGTCATACTCGACCAGGGTAGGCAGGATGGAGTTCCCATGCCCATTGACCACCACAGAAGACCCTTTGCAGAGCACAACCCAGCCGCCGTCTCTGTGATAGCTAAGGAGCTTCTTGATCTCTTACATCATGGGGTCGCCGTGGTCGTCAGCCTTGCCTTGTTAAATCTTGGAGAACAGCATGCTCTTGAGGCGGGTCCAGAAGAACCACATCATGGCTAGGTCTTGCCAGCAATGACCCAGCTTCTCCACGGCAATGGTCGCCAAGACTCGTCGAACTCGCTCCCGTTTGCTATCCTTTCCCACATAGGCCAACTCTAAGGATACGTCTGCTGCCAATGCAACTGCACGTGCCCTGTTTGTAAATTTTCAAACCCACTCAGTGTCATCCCCTCCATACAAGAAAATGTACTTTCCTTCTTTAATTTGTTCATCAGAAAATATGTACAGAAGTGGAGAAGTGGATTTGATCAGCATTAATTTATATCATGTCTATATATAGATTAGTACTGCATGCAAGTATAATTAATTACAATGCATGTACACTAGTATTGCGTGCAACATGCTCACCCAGTTCAGTATTGTTGGGTCAATGTCGTCAATCAGCAGCTTAAGCCTCCAAGTCTCGTCCCTCCAGAGCGCTTCTTCTCTAGCGCTAGTGAAAGGGAAGGCACTGCTTCCCCAAATCCACATCAGGTGGATTGCATTGGGGGACACAACCCTTCCTTGAGGGTCTAGCACCATAAGGATAGGTTTATTCCTGAAGTGCCACTTCTCCTTATAAACCTGACCACCGCTTTCCCTATCAAGTTAGGGTGGTAAACAGTGTACCATGGCATTGAAGACTGCAGGCTCTCAAAACGTTTTTGCATGGGTTCAATCCATGGGAGGGAACGGTCTACTAGTGGAATCCACACAAGTTCATACTGACTCTCTAGCCTCTCTAGCCTCGTTGAGTGGACCGGCCTGGATTCATTGTAAATTTGTTCCAGAATTGACAACTCATCTTGGGAGATGTTCAAGCTGGAAATGAGCAGTAACACATTTTTCCTCCTGAGAACATCTATATTAACCTGTTTTTGCAAAAACATCATGAGTTATAGAAAAACAATCATATATAGTACATGTTAATATATTATATATGTATACATATAGTGTTCTAATTATCAATAATTAATGATAGAAATGTATGCATATTGTGTTTAGAAAAGCCGACCCTTTTCTTGGTGTAACCATCAAAAAGAGGCTGAAGATCATCCTTGGGGTAAATAATGGCCCTAAGAGGCTTCATATTGTCAATGTGGATCATCTCGAAGAGATTGACGAGCATTTGAAAGGCTTCAGCTTCCTTCTTCACCTCTGCATTTAATGGCAGATTCTTAGTACTACTAGCTCTACATCATGTATTAATATTTCTTTCTTTCATGGCAATATTGCATGATTAATTGATCTATATATATTTGACATAAAAATGACTTATATCTATATATACCTATGTATTGGTTGCATATTTCCAACTGCTTCTTAAGATGGTCGCATATGGTTCTAAGCTTGTGCGTTAGGGTGGATAGTTCCCATGCTTATGTGATGGAGACCACAAACCTGCAATCAACATCCATTAATTTAGTAGTGCACTTGGAAAAGCACTGAAACTCTTACTTTTTGTTATGAGTGGAGACAAAAATAGTGAACAGTGAAACATGCACCATTTATTTCCTTAGCATATTAGGCACCACTTGGAGACACGCACAGTGTCTGCAGCAAGTGACGCCTCAAATTTTTCCGTAAAATGCTGCACCGAAAAAAAATATTGTAGGCTGCTCTCTCCTATAAATAGGAGAGAGCTCAATTGTGTGTGTGCGGACTGAGTGTAGCAAAAAGAAGTGCAGCAGAGAGAAAATAGAGTGTGTGCTGCGTGTGTGTGCAGACAGAGTGGGTGAGCAGAGAGAGATTTCTGTAAAAATTATTTTCATAGTGAAATTACAGCATCTGTGGACGTAGGCAATTGCCGAACCACGTTAAATTTCGTCCCTCCTTTATTTAGAATCGTCTCTGTGTCAGAAAAGCTCCCAACAACTGGTATCAGAGCACTGGTTCGAGCTGTCTGAAAATTCAAGTTGTTCAAAATTAATTTTTGACAACTCCACGGTGTTCCTCGCGTCGAGACGAATCCGTTGCCGTAAACGGAGGTCGGACGAGCCTACATGCGCCCCTAGAAGATCGGCGCGTGCATCTGCTGCAACCCACGCTCCCCCACGCACTCTGGAGGTTGAAGACGCATGCACCACACGCGCCCTCACGTGCTCCAGAGGTTGAAGACGCGTGAAGGACACGCGCCCACGTGCCCCCACGAATCCTACAGAGGTTCGGCGCGTGTGTCACATGCGCCTCACTCTCCCCCATGCGCACATAGTATTGTAGCGAGTGTATTACACGCGCCCGCGTTTGCCCACACGCACTGTGCAGCGTGTGTATCTCACGCGACAGACAGATCAGGACCGTCCGTTTTTCAGATCTGTTTTCGGGATCTAAGTCATTCGGAGTCCGATTTCGACGATCAAATAGTGATTTCCTACTATTTGGATGATTCCGGACTCATCCGTACGGTCAAAATTTTGAGATTCGGCATCAGTACATTGGATCTGAACCATCTACGTGTTGCAGATCATTTTGGGCTAGATCACGCCAGTTGGAGTTCTATCGCGACGATCAAATAGTACTGACAAACTATTTGGATCATTCCGGACTCGTTTCCAGCTAATTCGAGTGTTTCGGACGCAACAGTGATCTTTGTTTGTTTGAATTTGAACTCATTTGTAAAGTTATGGCTAGAGAAGAAGCTAAAGGTGTTGGTATCGAGAAATTTGACGGTACAGACTTTGCCTACTGGAGAATGCAGATAGAGGATTATCTCTATGGGAAGAAACTACATCTTCCACTTCTAGGAAGAAAGCCAGATGACATGAGCAATGAAGATTGGAATTTCCTTGATAGATAAGTGTTGGGAGTCATTCGACTAACACTGTCAAGATCAGTTGCACACAATGTGGGAAAGGAAAATACCACAGCGGATTTGATGAAAGCTCTATCAGACATGTACGAGCAGCCATCAGCCAATAACAAAGTGCATTTGATGTACAAGCTATTCTACTTGAGAATGGCAGAAGGAACTCCAGTTATTCAGCATCTGAATGAGTTCAACACCATCATCAATCAATTAGCTTCAGTGGGGATTGAATTTGATGATGAAGTACATGCACTAATTGCTCTAGCTCAATTGCCAAAGAGCTGGGAGGCCAGGAGAACAGCTGTTAGCAATTCTTATGGCAAAACAAAGATGAAGTATCAAGATATCCGGGACCATATTCTTAGCGAGGAAGTTCGCAGAAGAGATACAGGAGAAGCATCAACTTCCAGTTCTGCCTTAAACCTCGAGACGAGAGGTAGATGAGCTAGTAGAAGTTCAAATCGGGGCAGATCAAAGTCCCGAAGAGGCAGAAGTAAATCTAAGTCCGGAAAACAAGTACAGTGCTGGAATTGTGGCAAGATTGGCCACTTCAAAAATAATTGCAAGGAAGCAAAGAAGAAGAATGAGCATGACTCTGTTAATGCCACAACAGAAAATCTCCAAGATGCCTTACTTCTTTCAGTTGACAACCAAATTGAATTTTGGGTGTTAGATTCAGGAGCCTCGTTCCACACTACAGCACACCGAGAAATCATGCAGAATTATGTCACTGGTGATTTCGGGAAGGTGTACTTAGCAGATGGTGAAGCGTTGGAAATCAAAGGCATAGGAGATGTACCAATCAATCTGCCCAATGGAAGTGCATGGTTGCTACAGAAGTTACGACATGTTCCTAAGCTCATGAGGAACCTGATTTCTGTAGGGCAACTTGATGCTGATGGGCATTCGGTACTATTTACCGGTGGCACGTGGAAGATAACAAGAGGAGCTATGGTAATAGCTCGAGGCACAAAAATAGGTACTCTATACATGACTTCAAGTATTAGAGATACTATTGCAATTGCTGATGCAAATGCCAATCTATGGCATCAAAGGCTTGGTCACATGAGTGAGAAAGGAATGAAAGTATTATTATCCAAGGGGAAGTTACCAAAGTTGGAATCAACTGATTTCGATATGTGTGAAGGTTGCATTTTTGGGAAACAGAAAAAAGTTAGTTTCCTAAAAAATGGTAGAACTCCAAAATCTACAAAGTTGGAGTTGGTGCACACAGATTTGTGGGGGGCCATCCTCAGTCGCTTCTCTTGGAGGATCGCGGTACTATGTTTCATTTATTGATGACTCAAGCAAGAAAGTATGGGTTTATTTTTTGAAAAATAAATCTGACACATTTGATACTTTCAAGAAGTGGAGAGCCATGGTTGAAAATGAAACATGCTTGAAGTTAAAATGTCTGAGGTCAGACAATGGAGGAGAGTACATCGACGGAGGGTTCAAAGAATTCTGTGTTGCAAATGGGATTAGATTTCAGAAGACTATTCCCGGGACACCGTAGCAGAATGGCGTAGCTGAACGCATGAACAGAACTCTCAACGAACGTGCCAGAAGCATGAGGCTGAATTCAGGATTGCCTGAATGTTTTTGGGCTGATGTAGTTGCAGCCTATTTGATTAATCGGGGACCTTCAGTTCCCTTAAAGTTCGATCTACCAGAGGAAGTCTGGAGCGGAAAGAAGGTAAATCTTTCCCATTTGAAAGTTTTTGGCTGTTTATCATATGTTCATATAGATTCTACTGATCGTAACAAGTTAGAAGCCAAATCTAGAAAATATTTTTTCATTGGTTATGGGGATGAAGAATTTGGCTATCGATTTTGGGATGATAAAAATTGCAAAATCATCAGAAGTAGAAATGTGATATTTAATGAGCAGATTCTGTACAAAGCTAAGTCACAAGCTGAATCTGAGGAACAACCAAAGAAACCTGAGGTTGTTGACTTTGATGTTACTCGAGTCAACACTGATCAGAACGAGGATCAAGAAAATGATGATACACAGATCGAACAACGTACACCACTCACTGTTACTCGAAGATCTTCAAAAACAATTAGGCCACCACAGCGGTTCTCACCATCTCTATACCACATCTTGCTAACAGATAGTGGTGAACCGGAAAGTTATGATGAAGTTCTACGAATTGAAGATTCGATCAAGTGGGAGAAAGCCATGCAAGATGAGATGGAGTCACTGATGTCAAATCAGACATGGGAGCTAACTAAACTTCCAAAAGGTAAGAAGGCTTTGCACAATAAATGGGTGTACAGAATTAAGGAAGAGCATAATGGTAGCAAGCGCTACAAAGCCAGAATGGTCATGAAGGGGTTTCAACAAAAGGAAGATGTCGACTACATAGACATTTTCTCTCCAGTTGTAAAATTGACAACGATCAGGCTAGTGTTGGCAATTGTGGTTACAGAGAATCTACATCTTGAGCAGTTAGATGTGAAGACTGCATTCCTTCATGGTGATTTGGAGGAAGACATCTATATGCACCAGCCACAAGGATTCTCAGTGAAGGGAAAAGAGAATCTAGTTTGCAAACTGAAGAAGAGCTTGTATGGCCTAAAACAAGCTCCACGACAATGGTACCGGAAGTTTGACAACTTCATGTGCGGTAATGGATTTACAAGACTGCAGGCTGACCATTGTTGCTATATGAAGAACTTTGACAACTCTTATACTATCCTACTGTTATATGTGGATGATATGCTCGTTGCAGAGTCAAGCATCGAGGAAATCAATGAACTGAAGAAGCAGTTGTCAAAGCGGTTTGAGATGAAGGATTTGGGTGCTGCAAAACAAATCCTTGGTATGAGAATTATTAGAGACAGGTCTAATGATACTCTCAAGCTCTCCCAGGAGGAGTATGTAAAGAAGGTGCTCAGAAAGTTTAACATGGACAAGGCGAAACCAGTAAGCACACCCTTAGCTAGTCACTTTCGACTAACTAAGGATCAGTCGCCAAAGACGGAGGAAGAGCAAGAATGCATGGACAGAATATCCTATGCATCTGCTATTGGTAGTCTTATGTACGCCATGGTCTGTACTAGGCCAGATATTGCACAAGCAGTGGGAGCTGTGAGCAGGTACATGAGTAATCCAGGAAAGTAGCATTGGGAAGCAGTCAAGTGGATTTTAAGATATCTACAAGGCTCTTCAGATACGTCACTATGCTTTACAAAAGCAGGTTTAAAACTACAGGGATATGTAGATGCTGATTTAGCAGGTGACGTTGACAGCAGAAAAAGTACTACTGGATTTGTGTATACGCTGGGTGGTACAGCTGTATCGTGGGCTTCTAAGTTACAGAAGATTGTTGTTCTCTCAACTACAGAAGCAGAATACGTTGCTATAACTTAAGCAGAGAAGGAAATGGTTTGGTTGCAGTCATTCTTGGAGGAATTGAGAAGGAAGAATAAAAAAGGTATTCTGCACAGTGATAGTCAGAGTGCTATTTTTCTTGCAAAGAATCCAGCCTTTCATTCCAGAACAAAACACATACAGTTGCGATACCATTTTATCCGATCTCTTCTCGATAGTGGACAGCTAATACTTGAGAAGATTCGAGGAACAGAGAACCCAGCAGACATGTTCACAAAAGTAGTTACTGCTAACAAACTGAAGCTGTGTATAGGTTCAGTTGGACTTCGTACTTAAAGGCATGACTTGAAGTTGCTGTGATAGTTGCTATGAAGATATGTAGACTCATTTGTCTCCAAATGGGAGATTGTTATGAGTGGAGACAAAAACAATGAACAGTGAAACATGCACCGTTTATTTCCTTAGCATATTAGGCACCACTTGCAGACACGCACAGTGTCTGCAGCAAGTGACTCCTCAAATTTTTTCGTAAAATGCTGCACCGAAAAAAAACATTTTAGGCTGCTCTCTCCTATAAATAGGAGAGAGCTCAATTGTGTGTGTGCGGACTGAGTGTAGCAGAGAGAAGTGCAGCAGAGAGAAAATAGAGTGTGTGTTGCGTGTGTGTGCAGACAGAGTGGGTGAGCAGAGAGAGATTTCTATAAAAATTATTTTCATAGTGAAATTACAGCATCTGTGGACGTAGGCAATTGCCGAACTACGTTAAATTCCGTCCCTCTTTTATTTAGAATCGTCTCTGTATCAGAAAAGCTCCCAACACTTTTAACAAGAGAAAATTATATTTTGCACTCTCATGCTCAGGAACTGCCACATGATTTTTTAATTTGCACATAAAAAATGTCAAAGCCGCCAATTTGCACCATCAATGATCACGATCTCATCAAGATTGTCACGTCTTTTTTAATCTGTATTTATAATGTTCTCATCCAAACTGAGAGTGCATATTATTAGATAACGTAATTTTATGTCCAATTTGACAGTTTTGTGGTGCAAATTAAAAAATGTACTGGTAGTTCATGCAAAATATTATTTCCCTTTCGATAATTTGTGTATATTACTTACCCATCGCATAAAAGGTTTAGGAAATGTTTAATAAAAGTTGTGATTGTCCTACTTTATCTATGTGTTTGAGCTGTGTGTGACTGTGTCTATAAATATTTATATATATATATATATATATATATTCAAGATTTTGAAGGATGGATGATAGAAAATACATACTCGTAGCCCAAGCTGCTGAAGCTACAAATTTTAGTTGCGCAAGCTACAATACTCCTGATGGTCCAATAGATAGCTGTTGGAACTTGTGCCAAGGCTGAGGATAATGCAGGCACCTACTGGGTGATATACGCGAATGGTAACTCTTTAAACTCAACTACAGTCCGTGTTACTTCCAATACCGCCCTGATCAGATCATTTAGTGCGTCGAACCTAGGTTTCAGTAAGCCTGCATGCTCAATGATGCTAGGTACTTGCTTTAAGAATGACATTGCTTTTGCAAGTTGGTTTGTTGATCAGTAAATCTGGGCAAGGAGCCAAAATTCTCCATAGGTCAAAGTAAAAGCTGCAAGGGCCAGGACCAGCTTAGCATCCCATGTGAAGGAAGACACTAGGTGAAATATTGAAAGTGTCGTTTGGTGTGCATCCGAGCCACTGAAAGTCTTGTATTGTATCGGAAAATTCAGACATGTATAGATTATTTCATGAATGTGTACATGTTGATGTTGATCCATATATAAAACTTAATAATCTGCAGCAAAATTATAAGCTGATCTTTAGGTCAGGTATTAGAATATTAACGTTGCCTATACTATTTGTGAGAAATAATTATTTGAGATAGACATATCATATGAAGCATATATAAAATGTTGTATATATGGTTGGATAAAACCTCGCAGGAAATTCGATCAATTATATATGGCAGAGCATCAAGCAGGACAAGGAAATTGGCTTGGTGACTCTTGTCCTCCAAGTATTCAACTTGTGCTTGGGTACCCTGCAGTATAATACAAATTGTGTTAAGAATATAATACAAATAATAAAATCTAACTCTTTCTATAAGTTTAAGTTTTTGGAATAAGTAGTGATTTCATATAGTATCATAACGGAGGTCATGAGTTGGAACCCTCACTCTGCATTTTACTAATTTAATTAAATATTTCACATGTTAGGTAGACTCATTGAAGAAGAGATTGGTCCACACGTGGAGGGAGTGTTAAGAATATAATACAAATAATAAAATCTAACTCTTCTTATAAGTTTAAACTTTTGTGATAAACGGTGATTTCACAAGTAGTACTTAAGTAATGAAAACAATGCACAAATGCATAATTGAGATAAATTAATTAGACATGCATCGATCTGTCGCATCAAGTTTGCTGATGTTTCTAATTGTTTTTCATGAAACGTTAATTTCTTGAAAGAAAATGGTTAGTATTAGTACCGTTATCATTAGGCCTTCAGGATTCAAAGTGGCACGATTAAGAATGTCCTCGACAATATAAAGAAGGGGTCTGATATCAACTTCTCGGCCATCAGGAGCATGGGTTCCCAGAACTTGCTTCACCATCACATTGTCATCGGACAATGTTATCATGCTTCGATCACCTTTGATCAATTGCTGCATAGAACTAGGCGAGAACCTGTTGGTGAGGCCGCTGTATTGCTGCAAAGCACCTGGTTGGTGGGTGGGTTGGAAAGAACCCTGCGGGCTGCGGGTTGGAGGGCTGCAACGAACCCAGATGGCTCGGTTGCTGCAGTGAACCCAGATGGCTAGGTTGCTGCAATGAACCCAGCTGACTTGGCTGCTGCAATGAACCCAGCTGACTTGATTGCTGTAGGGAACCTTGTAACGCATTGGTAGTCAGGCCGGGTTGGTGAAGACCCAGCTGGGAGGATTGCTGGAGAGAACCCAGTTGGGAAGGTTGCTGCACAGAACCCAGTTGGGAGGGTAAGGGTTGTTGCACATTGCCCAGTTGGCTTGGTTGCTGAAATGAGCCCTGTAAAGGATTGTTAGACCGGGTGGGTTGCTGCAAAGAACTAGAAACATTAGGTTGCTGCGAAGAACTGTAACCCAACTGGGTGTCCATGTTGTGCAAGACGAAGCAAAGGAAGGTTTGAAGCTATAGATATGGGGTGGATCGAGGTGGAGAATATGGCTTGTATGCTTGTTGCAATTTGGCCGGCCTATATATAACCATCAAAAAGTGAGAACACGTGAATAAATAAAATCAGAATGGAAATAAAGCGCAGCGGCATCAACTTCCTTGCTTTCATTGGAATTAACCCATTGTACGTTAAGGAGAAGACTCTCTCTCTCTCTCACACACACACAAGTGGAAGCCTTGCTTTCGTGGTTGTCGTGTTTCATGGCCTTTTTGCCGAGGATTCTGATGCAGTTGCATTGCTAGGAGATAAGGATCCAAATCTGGATCCAGACTGATCTGTAATTGTTTGTTCAGGGCCAGACCATGGGTCTAAATAAATTATTTAAACACACTGTCACACACACATACCAGATTATTCTATGTATTATTATATATATCGGAGAAAGTTATTCTCTTAAATAATATATGAATGTTTATATAACGTAGATTTATAGCCTGGACGTGCATTTGTTGGAGGCCGTGGGTCGGTTTCGGTCCGTTCTATTCATTAATGCTTTATAGTTTCGATGTTAGCATGTATCTCGTGGTCCACGTACAGCTTGAATATACAGTATCAACATCCTTTCTTAATTAGTGTAATACTATATAAAATAATTAAATGGAACTGAAAATAAATAAAAGGTATTTTATCCTTCCCTGCTAAGAGCAGTATATCATGGTACTGAATTTTATACCATCCGAGAGTGAGATTGTAGTTCCATGATCGTAAGTCATGGTAACTGTAGTAACTCAATTTTGTATTGAATCGTCCACTGTCTCGCCTCCACGACAGCAGACGTTATTATGGAATAGAGTCCCCCAATACTGTTGAAGTCTTCAAGACAGCAGACCAAATTAGAAACATACAAAAAATTAACTGACATAAATCGATGTTTGTCTTTCATGCATGCTTTTCTCTCTTCTGCAATGAGCGCAGGTCAATTCTCCGTTAGTTTTAAACAAGATCATGACGGATTAAAAAAAAAAAAAAAAGACGAGGTAACAGATAGGAACATGGGGTCCATATTACAGTTACAGTTAGCCATAGTTAGATCCAGATTGAAGAGGAATAATTGAAATTTCTAATGTATTCATGTGTATTTATAAAATTATCTATTAATTTACTTGAATAAATTGGTTAGATCTCAACTTAATGAATTAAATACTTAAATTAAATAAATTAACTTGCATTAAATAATAATGATTGGTTACGAATGAAAACTCTTTAAAGAACTTCTTAAAAGTAAAATTTTATGAGATAGCCAAATTTAAAAAAGTCAATCTTATTATTTGAAAATCAATTACAAGTAATTTTCAATCACAAAACCTTTGCAACATGATTCTATTACTTGGCCAGACAAATAACTCATTTGTCTTCTACCAAGGTAGCAGTCAGAACCTTTAGCGATCTTCAAATAATGACTTTCCTCCTGAAACTCCAGTGACTGAAATCTAATCAACGATCCTCTACACTTGGAGCACAATCACACTCAATTAGAGATAAAAATATGAAAATTTTCTAAAAAATTTTCTCACCAAAATATGCACTAGAAAGTGCTCTAGAAAATATGTATATCTGAATCTCTACAGATTCTAACCAGTAGCATCCCTTAAATAAACAATTTGGAAAGAGTTCCAATAGGATTCTACTGACGAATATAATCTATCACAAAGACGTCTCCTAACGGTTTGTTGACATTTCGCAATTACTCTTATTTGCAGTACCTGATTTCTGTTCAGTTTCTGTTCTGAATAAGTGCAGATTCTAATGGACTCGAATTTCACATAAATGACTTATCTAAACAACATCTTTGACTTCTAGATAAACTCAATAATGTTATAGATAAAGTCAATAATTATTTTACACTCATCCATAATTACAAACTTAATGATAGGATAAACCTTATCATTTTAGTCATCTAGTTTTATCCAAACTTATCAACTAAGTCTCCAAGTTCTAGCCAAAATCTTGCATCTATAATCTCCCTCTTTGGCGGATTGGTGATAACTCTTGCATCTACAGTCTCCCCCTTTGGCAGATTAGTGATAAAATAAACTTTGATGAATGTAATTTGGACCTGCCAAAACACAACTAGCAAACCAAGAAACTGAGTAGAAATTCCAAACAAATAATTAAGAATAGAAAATAATGACATAGAACAATGACTCATAATTCACACGAGTTAAAATCTAATTCAAAGTCTAAGCATGTTCTAGTGCAACATCAAATTTTTGTCTAGCAAAAAAAAAAAAAAAAATCTCAAGTAATTTTTGCAAACAAAAATTTAGTTCTCCCCTCAATATTAAACTATCTTAAATAGGAAAAAAAAAGCATTCAACTCCCTCTCAACAAATTCATTTCAACAGCAAATTCATCCAACTAACCCTCAAGCAAAGCAAATTCATTAAACTCCCCATAAATTTCACAATACCAAAATAAATCACAAAACAAATCAATCTGCTCCAATACTCCACATTTTTGTCACTAATTTGACAAGACTCATGTGCACCAAACCTAGAATGGAAAAAATAGATGAAGATGGATGAAGGAAGATAGTTACTGCGATACCGAATCGTAGATGAAGATTATATGAACTTGGTCGAAATCATGAAAAAATCGTATGGGATTGAAAGACGAGTTGGGGCTAGGGCTCAAGATGGGATAAGAGTGTTGGGGGGGGGGGGGGGGGGGGGGGGAGGGGGATGACTTAGAGAAATACACTCGAGTGCTGGGCGTGTTTATAAAGAAGTACACTCGGGGCCTGGTCATGTTTATAGTGATTAAGAGCTGCGCACCTGCTTATGGCGTAGAGTCCCACTGTGACTTATACCATCAAAACATAGACCCACTCCCAAACTCATGTATCAGACTTATGCACTCGATACTAAAAAATCCAAAACTGACACAGACCAAATAACCAAAATAAAACCATAAAAGAATATAAATATATTTTATATTTTCCCTTTTCTTTATATAAAAATAAAATATTTTCTATTTTCTATTTTCTATTTTCCATTTTTTTTAAACTGAGTCAATTTACATGCCTAAATGCATCACAAGTCCAAGCATAGTGTCACCCACATAACAAAAAATATAGAGTACACTCTCTTATTTGTAACAATCACAATGGATGTTTACACCTCATAAGTTCATCAATGTCAAACTTCAAGTGAGTGTGTGAGTGAGTAAATTTATATAAAGTAACAATTCTTTATTTCTTTTTCCTTTCAATATATTTTTGATAATATTATTCATGAATATTTTCTTTTTGTAGATGCTCCTAAGATATTCACCTCAAAAGTCAAATTTTATGCTAGGGGCCTAGATATAGGAATATCTCCTTCAAAAACTAGTTTGCACAACCCCTTTTTTTTGTCAATTTTTGTTACTCATTTTTTTCCACAATGATTAAAGTAACAATTATTTCTATAAGGACTTAAGGGGTATATCCATGTAGGATGTTTGTTTTTTTTCGCAATGATTCAACTATTTGTGTTTGGCAAGGGGATATCTCTTAATTATTGTATTAGGTTCAACTAGTATTAGTTAAATCAAGGCATGGACTCCCTCTATGGTGAGTATCTCATTAAACAATATAAACTTTAATTCTTATATGCATACATACAAGTTCCTCATACTACTTTGTAAATGAACTTTATCAAGATAACCCATAGTGTTAGTATGCACAAAATAAATTACACAAATTAGAGAGATGCACAGGTTCAAGAATTTACCATACGAAAACACAAGTACTCAAACTTTGACATATCAATCATACACTTTTCTTAAAAAAAAAAACTTTGAACCAAACCCAAAAAAAAAAAAAAAAAAAAAAATGCATGTCTTAGACTAATGATATACAAGAAATGCAAGAATATGCAAGAGGTCCTATCAATTAAAGTGACATGGCATCTTCTTTGACCACCCACTTTGCTTTAAATTTTGGCCTATTCTTTTCATTAACACCACTTTATATGATCTTTTGTTTGTTGTGAAGATAAAATTTTGCTAGTTCACCATGCTTGATACTTATGAAGTTGGGCTTGGGGTTCTAGCAACTCAACCGTCCCTTCCGTGTTTATAATAGTCTGGGCATTTAATACAACGTGGTCCTTTGAGACAGGGTCATTATTGCGATGTGGCTCCCTAGGTGAGTCTTGGTGATGGGTGGACATCGTAGTCACTTCTAATCCCCTCCGTTAGAGAATAGAGGGTCATATGCATCTTTTGTTCATCTATTGACGTAATTCCTTGATTCCAAGTGTAACAGGGAAGGCCAGAGTCGGGGGGTTCCCATCTATCCCCTGTGTATGGTTCCCGTGTTACATATCTTTCTTTCTTTGATGTGATCTCGAGGGTCGGACCCCTTTGGATGGCTATAGGGCTTTGGAATACTAGGACTCGGGTTGGGCCTACGAGGTTAACGTGCCTCTTAGCTCTACAACTTCCTCGTGCAAGTTTCTTTCAAGAATGAGTCGACAGGCTTGGCAACCACCTAAGATGGACCCAAGGGATCAACGAACTCTCTGACCACTTTGTGTGAGTTACAACAAACAAACTCTAACATTAACAACAATTCATATCAGAGAAGAAAAACTCACCTACACCATCGAAAACAAAAATCCCAAATGAATATGCGCTTTCGACAACAACAAGTGAGTTCAATTTGGTGCACTGCTTGACCTCCGCCAGAACAACTAGGTTAGTCCAATCTTACAAACTGATCAACCTCCCTCACAGCAATAAGGCGACTCTAGTCTTACGAACTACTCAACCTTCGTCACACCCAAAAAGCAGGTTTAGTCTTTCGACTAACCAGCTTACCACCATTTTCATAACAAGTCAATAGGAGGGAAAGGTCAAAGACCGCCTAGCCTCCCAGGCACTTGAATAGATGGGCAAGTCACTTGATTGCTCGACCACACTCACGCACATAAAAGTTGAGCTCCACGCTCACACTTTACGCGGTTGAGCACACCTCTAGCCAAGTTGAACCCCGAGCTCGCACCTTACATGGTTGAGCACATATCATGCCAAAGCCGAGCTCCTTACATGGTTGAACCCCGAGCTCGCACCTTACATGGTCAAGCCCATCTCCCACCATAGCCAAGCTCCACGCTCACACCTTATGCAATCGAGCCTATCTCCCGCCTAGTCTCACGCTTGGAATTCTTTACCGCCTAACACAAGCAAAAAGTAAGGGTTCCGCTCCCAAAATTTATTTTGTTATGGATGTCTGCATTTCTATTACAAATTTTATCTTCAAGATTTTCAAGGTCTTTTTTGGAACAAATTGCCCTAAAGAATCGTCAGCAATTAGAAGGGATAAAATATACTAGGCCTAAAGTGGTTTTCTAGGCCCAGCCCAAGTTAGGAGGTCTCATCAAGATGAAAGAAAGAGAGAAAGAATGAAGGGACAAAGAACTGAGGAAAGAAAAGGGTGTTTGGAGGAAAAGTGGGAATGTGATGTAAAGAATAGAAGATGGGGGACATAAAGCAATGGAGGAGTAGAGGATAAAGGGAGCTGTCAGATGACTTTGAAGGGGACTTTGATTTCTTCGACTAACTTTGAGTTCTTTGACTTCAACTTCTAGGGTTTCTTCGACCTTAAGAGAGGGATTGCAGCGACGAGATCTCGACTAGAAGACAGAGCTCATATCTTGATTGTACAACAAGGAAGAAAGACCATGAGAGACTGTAAATAAGCATATTATAGTGGATTCACATTCCCAAATAATCCGTGGACATAGGCCCAATGTCGAATCATGTAAATATGTGTGTCTCCCTCTATTTTTTTTCCCCGCATATATTTACTGCTTACTGCCATGGATGAACGCACATACACCGTACAACCGCATCGGGCCATCGTCGGGGGCTCTATATAACACTGATCGATGCACGAATAGTCTCAGCAAGCTGAGAATGACTCTTTCTCCCCTTCTCGCTTATTGTACTATTTTTAGGCATTAACGCAAAATTTTCAAACTCTCACATAAAATATAATAAACAGTGCAACTTTTTTAAATTTTAAAACAAAAATAATATTAAAAAAATATATTCTAACGATATTTTATTTAACTTTCAAATTTTATCTCATCTTATCTTATCTATGTAATCAAACGACCCAAAGGATTTTATTCTAATCAATGAGAAAATCACAAATCATAAAAAGAATATATTACAAAGGAATTGAAAGGTGGTGACACTATATGGTTCAGGGTAAACACCTTTTAGATTTATATATATATATATATATTAATAATAGATTTATTCATAGCAAACTGAATTTTATACATAAATAATCAACAACGGATGATTAAATCACACAAAGTACTTTTTATTTATAGCATCAAACATTATAACTTATAAAAGACCAAAAAATGGCCACTGAGATCATGACACTATAAATAGTCGTGCTTTATCTATTCTCACGTCTAAAAATGAGCAACTCTCATCTATAAGAGCATGTGTATGAAATAGACAGAAGTGAGAAGAGAACTCAAAAGATGTACGAATAGCTAATCGAGTGTTCTCTCTCTAATGAGATTGTGAGACTTGGGTGTATTGAGACTTTTGGTTTGAGTGATTTGTTACCGCTGCTTTGTACTCCAATTTTGATTAGTCAATTTCTTTGCGATCATCTCCATTAGTAGATGTAGGCTATTCTTTAAGTTGAGTCACGTAAGGGCTCGTTTGGATTCAGAGATAAGATGAGTTAAGATGGTTTTGTGAATAGTAGTGAAATTGTTGAGTTGAAATGAGATGAGATGGTTTTTAAAAATTTTGTATGTTTGGATTAGGAAATGAGATGAGATGGTTTTAACGTTTTGGAGATTTGATAGATGTGGATCCCACCCGTAATAATTTTATTTTATAATTTAACTTTTGTATTGTGCACGTATCACATGCACCACCCACTGCATGCATGGTGGAATTAGAAGTGCACGTAACACCGTGAGCCTCCAATCGTGAGCCCGGTGACTGTTGATGCCTTCTGTCGCAATGAGAATGGTCACTGACCCATGGAGGTTGTGCTCGCATTGGCCCTGAGCTATAGTGGCCATGAACATAAAGTGCATCCATGAGAGGAAGGGTGGGCAGCGGATGCACATTGTCTTGCACCCAAAAGGGCCCTCCCTGTGGCGTCTGTGGGTGAGCAGGGCCACCATTAGCCAACACCAAGATGATCGGCATTTTCTGTCATTAGCAAGGTGTCCATCGACCGACTAGGCAACGATGTCACCGCTAGCTTCCCATGGCCTGCTGAGGCTGCCAATGGCTACAACTGGACATGTTGGTGTTTTCTATCGCCGACGTTATGCTCCCCAGCAATAGAAAGTGTAGGTGGGACCTTCCCTACCGGTCGCATAACATTGGACTTCGGATCTCGCCACGAGCTTTTCACCTATGAAGTGGCCGAGGCACTACTCAGCTATGGAAGGCCCTCACCATACCATCTCGCCACCCTCCCTCGTAGGGTTGTGCAGAAAAGTTGCTAACCAGCACTGTCTGTACGCCCCGATCCGACCCGATCGATAGAAACAGGTTGAACTACCTTGTGGGTGAACCCGCTAACTGTTGGTTTTAATCTGACTACAGCTCCCCAAATCTCAAACCCTAGCTGTCATCCCTCCCAATTTCTCTCTGTCATCACCGTCGACTCCGTTCATCATCACCATGTACTCCATTCGTTGACTCCATTTCTCATCCCCATCGAATCCAACAAGCAACAAGCACAACCTCTAACAGAGGAAAAATAAGGAAAATCACATGACCATTTCGACTCAAACAATACAATCATCATTCACTTCCCCACGACCCAATAATGTATAAGCATTAAATATGGAGAGAGAGAGAGAGAGAGAGAGAGAGAGAGAGAGAGAGAGGTACACATAGGGAAGAGTGAAGAAGAGGAGGATATGGAGGCAGAGTCAAATCTAAGAAAAGAAGCTTTGCTAGGCGAGGATTTGCCATTCCCTAACGCCGCGTGATTTAACCTGCCGTAGCTTTCGTCCACCCAGCAACTAGAAATTCATTACAAGCTAGCTGATTAATTGACAAAGCTCACTGTAGAAAGAACATTTTGGTAGCCCGAAGAAAAACATCGACCTCATTCAAATCTTGTCCTAGAAAAGAAATGGTATTGGGCATGGGAGAGTTTTGACTTTAAACCCCAGCTGGCAAACGGGTTGACCCAACTTAAGTTGGGCCAAATTAGTTCTTGTTGGGCTATGCACTAGGTCGGGTCGGGTCGTGCTCAAATCCAATCTAGGTTGGTCAAGTTGCAGGCCTACTCTCTCGTTCACAACATGCTTACTTGCTACCACAACCATTTTCTCACCTTACCACAACAGGCAAGTTTTTCACCTAGTGGACTCAATCCTTACGAGAACTTCACTTTGTCGTTAGTGAAGTGAGATTATTTTCAATTTGATGAAGTAAAATAAACCGTTTGGATCGAAGAGTGTGATACCTCATATGAAAATTGAGGGTATGTGGTGTATGAAATCCCACATTGTTTGAGAATGAGAAGTTTTTATTCCTTATAAGGTTCCAATTGGGCTCCAATTATACTATTGACTAGTCTTTTTAGAGTATAGGTTATGTGGTTTGGGCCTTCCATTGGGGCGTTATAAATGGTATCAGAGTCAATCCGAACTAGAAATGTGAGACTTGAGACATGCCACCTACGACAAACAGGCCTAACGAGGACATCGGGAATTTAAAGGGAGAAAGTTGTGATACCTCATATGATAAGTGAGGGTATGTGGTGTATGGGATCCCACATTGCTTGGGAATGAGAAGTTCTCGTTCTTTATAAAGTTACAATGTGGCTCCAATTGTATCATTAACTAGTCCTTTTGGAATATAGGCCAAGTGGTTTAGGCCTTCCATTAGGGCGTTACAAATAGTATCTTTCCATACAAAACAAGATGAGATGATCTCTAAATCCAAACCAGCCCTAAAATCTTGATGTTTTGTGTGATTGTTGATAGAGCTATAATAATGTATTAAATAAGCATAAAGTTGAGGAAGTTTCAGATTGAAAACATGTTATATGCTTATTTAATACATTAAAATAGAAATAAGGAGGGTTGAAGTATGACTAAAATAAAAAGAATGTTTTTATATCTGTTCAAGTCACACTTAAGGACACAACATGGGATGAACGTCCTTAGTGCCCTATTTGTTTCAAGGTATTCTTCCGCCACAAGTAAGGGCTTTTAATAAATGTTGGGGGGTCACTCTCGGACATGTGACCCCAACTCTTTAAAAAAAAAGGACACGACAGCACATTTTAAAAATATCCAGGTTCTGTTTGGCCACTGAGATTTTTTATATGAGAATTTTGAGATTTAAGATTAAATATTAAAATATTATATTTTAATATTATTATTGTATTGGAATTTGAAAAAGTTAAGAAAAAGTTGAATTGTTTATTATATTTTGTATGGAGATTTTAAAAAGTTGTAACGATGAAATGAGAATTTTATGTTTGAGATAAGAATTTCATGTGGCCAAATAGTACCTAAGTGTTTCACTCATATCCCTCATTCTCTCCTTGTCTGCTTCCATTTCTAGCCCTAGCCTCTAGTGATGCACTGCACGAAACAAGAAGGGATAACTAACCATTCAGGGAAGATTCGAGAAAGGAAGTGGAGGGGAGGCACGAGGCCAAGGATAAGAAGGAAGGGATTCAGAGAGGATGGGGGGAGAATTTTTTGTTTGCAGAGTCAATTTTGGAGATTTTCATTCCTTTCTAAAACTGTATTCTGATATGCTTTGTTTGGGATTTTTTTATCGCTTGAAAATATACTATGTGTGAGTAAATTCCTAAACCTAGGCTCGGGAGTCCTTTGAATGGGTTGTGTTTCCTAGTGTTTAAGATTTCTCATTGTGTTTAGCAAAGTGGTATCCAGAGAGGTTTCTACCATCTGTTTTAAGATGCTGTTTTAAGTATTTGCTCACTAACCCTTGGTTCATCCTCGACTAAAAGGGCACGGTGGATTCTTGGGTTGGGTAAGATCCTAGTTTCTATTAGCACACTAAACGATAGTTTAGTATTAATTTGATAAAGGTTATTTCAAAAATTATACTTTGTATGCATGAATCATTTACATCAACCGAGCACTTTGTTCTTGACCAAAAGAGTGTTTGAAGGAAATCGAGAAGTCTTAACCCCTTTGTGAAATCAATATGTGAAAGGGAACCCGTAGCCTAGGTATTTGACAAAAGTTTTCTTAGACATTAAAAATTGTTTTAAAGTTCTTTTTGGAAAATCACCAAGTTTAGATATCTTTGAAAGTACCCTAGGAGATTCAATAAAGTAGATACATTGCTCCAATTGAAAGAAAATAACATTAAGAAAAATATCATTTTCATTCCGATGCATACTAAATCAGACTCAATAGCCGAGGACTTGTTTTCATTCTTTGAACCTTTTTCCTCATCAATCTTTCTAAGTTTTTAAGCAATAGGTTATACATTCTCACTTTAAACTGCAAAAACATCTCAATTCAGTTTTTCAAAACTTTAATCCCTATGAATTTGACCTTGGGACTCTCTCTAAAAACAACGTCACACCTTCTGCACTCGGGAGGCATTTTAATAGGAGAGACAATTGTTGAAAACTTATTTATTATTATTTTTAACTTCTTGACAATCCTAAAATATTTATTTTTCACAACACACATTGCGTACATTATAAAGATGAAAGGATATAAAATAAAAGAACACACAATTGATTTTTATTTTGAACCAGCGTCATCATGTGCATATAGCTGCAAGCTAGCTGGAAGGAAATGCATGCGGTGGTTGATCATCAGGTTGTTCTAATAATACAATATGTTTGGAGTGCCTTCATCGTGGCAGCAGAGGTAAGTGGTGTATTTCTCCATGCTGCGGTGACACTCAGGGCATCTCATTCCCTCCGGGATCCTTCCGGCAAAGTGTGAGAACTCAAAGCGACAACAGGGGTAAGACTCACCTCGTAGCAGCTCATGGTGGTTCTTGAAAGCCACATCAAACCCCTGAAGGCGCACATTTTCCTTCCATTTGTCATAGTCGACCAGTGTAGGCAAGATGGAGTTCCCATGCCCATTGACCACCACAAAAGACCCTTTGCAGAGCACAGCCCAACTGCCGTCTCTATCATAGCTAAGGAGCTTCTTGATCTCTTGCATCATGGGGTCGCTATGGTCGTCAGCCTTGCCTTGTTGAATCTTGGAGAACAACATGCTCTCGAGGCGGGTCCAGAAGTACCACATCATGGCTAGGTCTTGCCAGCAATGACCCAGCTTCTCCACGGTAATGGTCGCCAAGACTCGCCGGACTTGCTCCCGTTTGCTACTCTTTCCCACATAGGCCAACTCTAAGGATACGTCTGCGGCCGATGCAACTGCGCGTGCCCTGTTTGTGAATTTTCGAACCCACTCAGTGTCATCCCCTCCATACAAGAAAATGTATTTTCCTTCTTTAATCTGTTCATCAGAAAATATGTACAGAAGTGGAGAAGTGAATTTGATCAGCATTAATTCATATCATGTCTATATATAGATTAGTACTGCATGCAAGTATAATTAATTACAATGCATGTACACTAGTACTACATGCAGCATGCTCACCCAGTTTAGTATCGTTGGGTCAATGCCGTTAATCAGCAGCTCAAGCCTCCAAGTCTCGTCCCTCCAGAGTGTTTCTTCTCTGGCGCTAGTGAAAGGGAAGGCATTGGTTCCCCAAATCCACATCATGTGGATTGCATTAGGGGACACAACCCTTCCTTGAGGGTCTAGCACCACAAGGATAGGCTTATTCCTAAAGTGCCACTTCTCCTTTATGAACCTGACCACCGCCTTCCCTATCAAGTTAGGGTGGTACACAGTGTACCATGGCATTGAAGACTGCAGGCTCTCAAAACGTTTTTGCATGCGATCAGTCCATGGGAGGGAATGGTCTACTAGTGGAATCCATACAAGTTCATACTGACTCTCTAGTCTCGTTGAGTGGATCCTGGATTCATTGTAAATTTGTTCCAGAATTGACAGCTCATCTTGGGAGATGTTCAAGCTGGAAATGAGCAATAACACATTTTTCCTTCTGAGAACATCTATATTAACCTGTTTTTGCAAAACATGATCATCAGTTACAGAAAATCAATCATATATAGGAACATATTAATATATTATATATGTATACATATGGTGTTGTAACAATAATTAATGATAGAAATGTATGCATATTGTGCTTAGAAAAGCCAACCCTTTTCTTGGCGTAACCATCAAAAAGAGGCTGAATATCATCCCTGGGGTAAATAATGGCCCTAAGAGGTTTCATATTGTTAATGTGGATCATCTCGAAGAGATTGACGAGCATTTGAAAGGCTTCAGCATCCCTCTTCTCCTCTGCATTTAATGACAGATTCTTAGTACTGCTAGCTCTACATCATGTATTAATATTTCTTTCTTTCATGGCAATATTGCTTGGTTAATTGATCTATATATATTTGACATAAAAATGACTTATATCTGTATATACCTATGTATTGGTTGCATATTTCCAACTGCTTCTTAAGATGGTCGCGTATGGTTCTGAGCTTGTGAGTTAGGGTGGATAGTTCCCATGCTTCTGTGGTGGAGGCCACAAACCTGTGATCAACATCCATTAATTTAGCAATGTTGCGCTTGTAAAAGCACTGCAACTCTTACTTTTAAGAAAAGAAAATTATATTTTGCACTCTAATGCTCAGGAACTGCCACGTGATTTTTTAATTTGCATATAAAAAAATGTCAAAGCCGCCAATTTGCACCATCAATGATCACGATCTCATCAAGATTGTCACATCTTTTTTTTTTATCCGTATTTATAATGTTCACATCCAAAATGAGAGTGCATATTATTAGATAACGTAATTTTATGTCCAATTTGATAGTTTTGTGGAGCAAATTAAAAAATCTACTGGTAGTTCATGCAAAATATTATTTCCGTTTCAATAATTTGTGTATATTACTTACCCATCTCACAAAAGGTTTAGGAAACGTTTAATAAAAGTTGTGATTGGCCTACTATATGTATATGTGTGAGCTGTGTATCTATATATATATATAAATATATATATATTCAAGGTTTTGAAGGATGGATGATAGAAAATACATACTCGTAGCCCAAGCTGGTGAAGCTACTAATTTGAGCTGCGCAAGCTACAATACTCCTGATGGTCCAATAGATAGCTGTTGGAACTTGTGCGAAGGCTGAGGATAATGCAGGCACCTCCTGGGTGATATACGTAGATGGTAACTCTTTAAACTCAACTACAATCCGGGTTACTTCCAATACCACCCTGATCAGATCATTTAGTGCGTCGAACTTGGGTTTCAATAAGCCTGCATGCTCAATGATGCCAGGTACTTGCTTTAAGAATGCCATTGCTTTTGCAAGTTGGTTTGTTGAGTAAATTTGGGCAAGGAGCCAGAATTCTCCATAGTTCAAAGCAAAACCCGCAAGGACCAGGACCAGCTTAGTATCCCATGCGAAGGAAGACACCAGGTGAAATATTGAAAGTGTAATTTGGTGTGCATCTGAGCCACCAAAAGCCTTCATGTATTGTATCTGAAAATTCATACTGTATAGATTATTTCATGAATGTGTACATATTGATGTCGATCCATATATAAAACATAATAATCTGCAGGGAAATTATAAGCTGATCTTTAGGTCAGGTATTAGAATATTAATGTTGCATTTTATTCTATTTGTGAGAAATAATTATTTGAGATAGACATATCATATGCAGCATATATAAAATGTTGTATATATGGTTGGATACAACCTGGCAAGAAATTCGATCAATTATATATGACAGAGCATCAAGCAGGACAAGGAAATTGGCTTGGTGACTCTTGTCCTCCAAGTATTCAACTTGTGCTTGGGTACCCTGCAGTAAAATACAAAATGTTAATAATATAATACAAATAATAAAATCTACTTCCTTCTATGAGATTAAACTTTTGGAATAAGCGGTAACTTCATACGATATCAGAACAAAGGTTTTGAGTTCGAACCTTAACTCTACAATTTACCAATTTAATTAATTATTTTACGTATTAGGCCGACTCATTGAGAAAGAGACTGGCCCATATGCGAGGAGAGTGTTAAAAATATAATACAAATAATAAAATCTACCTCTTCCTATGAGTTTAAACTTTTGTGATAAGTAATGATTTCACAAGTAGTACTTAAGCAAGGAAAACACTGCACAAATGCATAATTGAGATAAATTAATTAGGCATGCATCGATCTGTGGCATCAAGTTTGATGATGCTTCTAATTGTTTTTCATGAACCGTTAATTTCTTGAAAGAAAATGGTTAGTATTATTACCGTTATCATTAGGCCATCAGGATTCAAAGTGGTTCGATTAAGAATGTCCTCGACGATATAAAGAAGGGGTCTGATATCAACTTCTCGGCCATCAGGAGCATGGGTTCCCAGAACTTGCTTCACCATCAGATTTTCATCGGACAATGTTATCATGCTTCGATCACCTTTGATCAATTGCTGCATAGGACTAGGCGAGAACCTGTTGGTGAGGCTGTATTGCTGCAAAGCACCTAGCTGGTTGGTGGGCTGCAACGGTTGCTTCAGGGAACCCAGATGGCTTGGCTGCTGCAATGAACCCAGCTGACTTGGTTGCTGTAGGGAACCTTGTAACACATAATTGCTAGTCAGGCCGGGTTGTTGCAGAGAACCCAGCTGGGAGGATTGCTGGAGAGAACCCAGTTGGGAGGGTTGCTGCACAGAACCCAGTTGGGAGGGTAAGGGTTGTTGCACATTGCCCAGTTGGCTTGGTTGCTGAAATGAGCCCTGTAAAGGATTGTTAGACCGGGTGGGTTGCTGCAAAGAACTAGCAACATTAGGTTGCTGCGAAGAACTGCCACCCAACTGGCTGTCCATGTTGTGCAAGACGAAGCAAAGGAAGGTTTGAAACTCTGGGTATGGGGTGGATCGAGGTGGAGAATATGGCTTGTGTGCTTGTTGCAAATTGGCCGGCCTATATATAACCATCAAAAAGTGAGAACACATGAATAAATAAAATCAGAATGGAAATAAAGCTCAGCTGCATCAACTTCCTTGCTTTCATTGGAGTTAACCCATTGTACGTTGAGGGGAAGACTCTCTCTCTCTCTCTCACACACACACACACACACACACAAAAGTGGAAGCCTTGCTTTCGTGGTTGTCGTGTTTATGGCCTCTTTGTCAAGGATTCTGAAGCAGTAGCATTGCTTGGAGAGATGGATCCAAATCTGTATCCAGACCCTGTGATTGTTGGTTCAGGGCCAGACCATGGGTCTAAATTATTTAAACACACTGTCACACACACATGCCAGATTATAATTCTATGTATTATTATATATATTGGAGAAAGTTATTCTCTTAAAATTACTCAAAAATTAGAAACATATTTATTTTATAATATGAATGTTTATATAACGTAGATTTATAACCTGGACGTGCATTTGTTGGAGGGGTCGGTTTTGGTCCGTTCTATTCATTAATGCTTTATAGTTTCGATGTTCGCTTGTATCTCGTGGTCCACAGCTTGAATACATCAACATCCTTTCTTAATTAGTGTAATACTATACAAAATAAATAAATGGGCACTAAAAATAATTAAATGTTTTTTTATCCTTCCCTGTTGAGAGGTAGCCCTACAAAGTGGTGGTTTTTATACAATCAAAGAGTGGGATTGTAGTTCCACGATCGTAGGTCACGGTGATTAATGTAGTAACTCAATTTTGTCTTGAATTGGCTGTGGAGAAGTCCACTGTCTCGTCTCCACGACGGCAGACGTTATTATGGAATAGAGTCCCCCAATACTGTTGAAGTCTTCAAGACAGCAGACCAAATTAGAAACATACAAAAAAAAATAACTGACATAAATCTATGTTTGTCTTGCATGCATGCTTTTCTCACTCTTCTGCAATGAATGCAGGTCCATTCTCCGTTAGTTTGAAACAAGATATCATGTACAGACTTTAAAAAAAAAAGACGAGGTAACAGATAGGAACATGGGTTCCATATTACAGTTAGACATAGTTAGATCCAGATTGAAGAGGAATAAGAATCCATGAATGTAACAATCGAACCTAGTAAATACAAAAGGAAAACTGAACAGAATTTTACTACCTTGTCTATGTCAAACCTATATGAACGCTTTACAGGATACATGACTCTTTAGCCGAGTACGGGTCAACCATGCAGAACAGCAGCTCTTAACTGAGGCAGCCGAGCAGCTAGGTCCAAAGTGGGGCCACTTCCAACAGATTGACCATAAAGGATGATATCTTCCTGCTTTAGTACCATAGCTTTCTTCAAGACACTTGAATGCATCTTCAATATTAAAATAACTAATAATGGGATAGAGGCCAAAGACAACAAAACAAAACCTACGTAATTTGAGAGACCTATTTCACTGTGTAAAACCCACATTCCCGTAGATGATTCTACTTCTAGAGTCTACTTATGCTTGTTGACAAAGGATCCAGATCGCCACTCAAATTTAAAAAAGACTCGAAACTAGCATTAACAGTTCACCATAAGCACACGCGCTAAAAGGTAAGAAAGAGCAACGCACAGGTATCCAACTCTAGAGGTATAGCTCTCATCAACAAAGTAAATCCAATTTATTAAGTACCACATAAACATATGCTACAATGCAAACTAAAATACACAATGAAATTATGCATATACGTGCATAGATACAAAAAAGGGCCTTTCGCCGGCATCCCATATACACCGGCAACTTGGCAATAAATGCGGGTAAAGACTTTGCCAGCTCTGCCGGCACAACCCAAGTGCCAACAATTAAGGGGCGGGAATATTCTACGCTGACGTTTGGGTAAGTGCCAGAAATCAGTTTTCTGTTACTCGCATTTTGTGCACTATTTTATCGGCGCTATTAAATGCCAGTAACAGACCGTTCATCCCAATAAAATGATTTTTCTTTTTATCGACATCTACAAGCGCCGATAACATTTTTTATTCCCGGTGGTTTGATCAATGCATTATCAGTGCTTACAAATGCCAGCAATCAATTTTTTATTTTACTCATGAAATCTACAAGCTCCGATAAATTTTGTTGGTTCTCACTTTTTATAGATTGTGTTATCGATGCTTACAAATTTCAGTATTTGTTTTTTATTTTACTGATATTTATAAATGTCGATAAATTTTGTTGTTTTTAATTTTTTAGAAATTATATTATCGCCACTTATAAATGCCGATAATTGAGCATCCACGAAATTAAAAAATTGTGACGGATTCTAGTGGTCCACAGAGCTAGAATATACAGTATCAAGAATTAATGACAATTGACAAACATATTGAAGACCAATGCTGTGGTTGGCTTCCTTGCTTCATTCCTTTTTAGCTTGAAATTTTGTCCCTAAAACGGGGTGAAAAAAAAAGGGAAAAAGAGGGATTTGATTCCTTAACAGAGTGAAAAGAAAAGGAAAAAGAGGGATTTGATTCCTTGCTTTTGTGCTTCTTGTAGATGTAATATTGAAGATTTTAGTTAACCATTAAAGCAAGATTGATATGCAAATTAAAGGAAGTGTCATGTCAAACTGATATGCTTTTTGCTAATACCTAATCATGGAGTTTCAAACCCTGAATAGCTTTGGAATGGAGTCCCCCAATACTGTTGAAGTCTTCAAGACAGCACACGATATGAGAAACATACAAATAAATAACTGACATAAATCTTAGTTTGGCTTGCAATTTGCATGCATGGTTTTCTCTCTTCTGCAATGAATGCAGTCCATTCTCTGTTAGTTTGAAACAAGATATGTAAATAATTTTTTTTTTTAAAAAAAAAAAAAAGAAGACAAGGAGGTATTAACAGAGAGGGGCATAGGGTCCATATTACAGTTAGCCATAGTTAAATCCAGATTGAAAAGGAATAAGACAGAACAATAGTAAGCCAGTTCTAGGTAGCAGTATGGTAATCAGATTCTTCTGAATTGAGGACGTGTTATTCTCTCATTCTATGTTATTGTGCACACTCTCTAAAGAGGCAGAGCATCCTATATAGATGTTAAGACATCCTCACATGAGATCAATTCAAACTCTACAACTGTTCCGGATATCTTTTAGCCAAGCATCTTTCAAGATAAATAACTTGGTTTGAATTTTGTGATATTTTAAATGTTCAAAATGCTTGGCTGAGCAATATCTGGAACAGTTGTAGAGTCTCGGATATGTATCTCTCAGCCAAGCATCTCTCAAGATAAACGTCATCTGCATCAACATTGTAATAGCCCAAGCGTGCTATATCCTACTTTGTCCCACATATCACTCACTTCTTGTTCTGTCTGATGCAACTTTAGGTTTTGAAAATCTCTGCTTCTCATGTCATACTAAAATAAACATCGACTATGAAACATCCATGTCCTTATTGTAGCATCTACAAATGACATCATTTGATCAAATCACAAACTTTCAGAACAGCTGAAATTCACTGTAATGATAACATGTTTTCATAGATCTTAGTTCCCACATTAAATTTAATTATTTCAAACTTATCTGGAATAAGTACAGCACAAGCTTTATTAGTATAAATTTAAGTGTGCAGTATGTATGGAGTGTATGTCCCTGTACATTCGTTGCAACATTGATAGATGATAAACTTCTCCATCCTGCGGCCACACTCGGAGCATAACAGTCTTTCTCATATCCTCCGGCCGGCAGAAGTACCTCGAAGCATGGGGCGGCTGGTTTACCGTGATGTGGGGTGTAAGGTAGTCCCTAATTGCTTGCTGGCACATATCCAATTTAGTTGCTAGATGACTATGCAAGTTGCTGACCTTGTGAGCCAGGGTCCTTAGCTGCCAGGCTTTTGCTGTTGCTCATTATATTTTCCTGAAATCAACTTCAGAATTAATCTTCACCTTTCATTTACTGCATAAAAAATCTACAGTGAATAACAACCAATTAACAGTTTCAAGGTTTGACAAAAGTTACACAGTTGAATGAAGTTGTATTGATCAATCAACATAAAATTGCTAAGAAAGAATAGTAACAGAGTTTATTCAGTAATATAATAACAGTGAAAAAAATGAAACTCTTTACATGATCACTCAGGGGATCCAATTGCAAGATGAATGAGAGTTTGAGAGCTAAAATCGAATTTTCTTCAAACTTATTGATACCTATTGCACTCTAAGAAAAATATTTACATTTAGTAGCAACAATTTTTTGTACTACTAAATTTATTTTTCCTCATTATTTTAACTCGGAAATTTTTTTTGAATAATTATGTTCTCGTTTTAATTTAGAGAATTACTATAACCACAAAGAAATCTCTTAAAAGTAAATTTATAAATTAATGTGATTTTATATAATATATTAGATATAATTTAAAAGTAGCTTTACAATAAAAGAAGTTTTCTCAATATGCTGTAAATAGTAATGAAATAGTTTAAATTATAATGTTTTATTGATTTTTCAGAAATGAAAGAAGAAAAAAATAAAAATATTATACAGGGATCATGCTAGAGTCATCGACAAATTCTCTCAAGAATGTGTCCCAATAAGTGTAAGTCACTTTTTTTATTCATTTTTTTTATATCCTTAAACATTTTTTTTTTTAAAAACCACAACATTGTTATAAATACTTCCTTAATCACTAAAAAAAAAAAAAAGTAATCAAAAAATGTTTCAGGACCACCTCAAAGTTTGTTTTCGCGACTGAAATCCAAAACTTTGAAAACTTCTCGAAGTTTTCATATTGTTAGAGGTTTTACAAAACAAACACACATTTTGATCTATCAATTTTCATATCAAAAGATCTCAAGTTTCTTCTCAAGTTTTCATCTCCCTATATCTCACCTTATTTCAATATTGGTCCCTCTAATAATATATTTTAAATAAACTGTATATTGACATGAATACACATTGCAAAAAAAAGTAAAAGTTGTACCAAACATGCAGTAAAATATTTGATTAAAAGAAAAAATATTTACACATAAGGTAAATAAATAAAGGAAGCAATAAAAAAAATGCACCATTAGTAAATAAATAAACAAAGGAAGCAGTTAAAAAAAATTGATAAAATGGTTTCTCTCGATAAAAAAAAAAAAAAAAAAAAGGCAAAAAAAGAAGCTGCCAAAAATATAGCTGCAAAAAAAAAAAAAAAAAAGGAAGAAGAAAATTTGCACCATTATTAAAGAAATAAATAAAGGAAGTAGCAAAAAAAAAAAAAAAAGGACCAAATGGTTTCTCTCAATAAAATAAAAGAAAAAAGAAAAGAAAAAAGAAGAACCAAAAAACAAATCGCACCATTGGTAAATAAAATAAATAAATAAATGAGCAAAAAAAAAAGACCAAAAAAAAGGAAGCAGAAAAAAAAAATTGCACTATTTGTAAATAAATAAATAAAAGAAGCAACAAAAAAAAAAAAAAACCAAATGGTTTAGAAAGAAAAAAAAGGAAGCAGCGAAAAAAAAATGCACCATTGGTAAATAAATAAACAAATAAAATACTATAAAAATTATTACAAGTACTTGTGAGTCCCATCATATTTCTAACTATAATAAAGTCAAACTAATCACATCTCATTTATAAAAACAAACACATATTTCATCTAATCTCATCTCATCTCATGTCAACATATCTCAAAAGATTTTATCTTATCTCTGAAAACAATCGAGAATGGGCCAAGCATTTTTCATTATACAGTTAAGAAATTGTAAAATATGATTTTTGTTTTAAAATTTAAAAAAGTAGTATTGTTTTATGTTTTGTTAAAGAGTTTGGAATAGTAGTAATAATTAAGTAACGATAAGATAAAAAAAAAATTAAAGATTTAAAATTGAAAAACATTTTGCGTTGAGTAATGTTTGAAAAGAAAATAATTGAAAATAGTTGTATTCTCAAACAAACTTAATTCTCATACTACGTTATTACTATGTACAATTTATAAACTATTCACTATTATTCTTACTATTATTAACAAATCATAAGATACTCATTTTCTTGAAATTTTAAAGTTACTATATGTTAAAAATAATAAAACTTGGATGGATGGTTTAGGGCTCGATTGGGCAGTAAGATCAAATTAGAATTTTGTGAATAATATTAAGATAGTTTATGAATAATAGTGAAATAGTTTGAATTTAGTAATTTTAAAATTTTTAAAAATGTGAAAGTAAAAGTTAAATAAAATATATTATAAAGTTAAAATATTATTAAAATATAATTTATAATATTATTTTGAATTAGAAATTTGAAAAAGTTGAATTTTTTTATTTATTATTTAAAAATTTTAAAAAAATTATAATAATTAGTTTAAAAATATTATAATATTTAATTTAAAAATATTATATTTAAGAACGAGATAAAATGAGTTAATTTTAAGACAAAGATCTATTTTCAAACCAATCCTTAATTAAAACTAATAGAACCTTCGCGCAAATAATTTGAAATCCTATTTAGAAAGGGAGGCACGGCGCCGGCACGAGCCCCGTCCCTCCCGGATCTTACGAGCTTCTTCACTTCCTGAAGCAGTACCAAGATACTTGTCTCCTAAAATTTCCCATGCGCATATCCTCTTATCCGAAATAGCTTCCCCGCTGGGCGACCATCCGACAACGTTTCCAACCATGTAAACTCTCTCTCTCTCTCTCTCTCGCAAATGTGTTGGTTGGGATGGGGGCGTAATTTCCTTCGCTTAAGAGCTCGAAACGGTTTGTAATGGCCTTTAGAGTACATAAATTTTACAAGAGTTGTTCTCTTTTTTTCTTCTTGGGTTTTTTTCTGGCGCTGAACATATTGTTGAACTATATTTTTTCCTATTCTTAGCAATCGATCGGAGCGTTAGGTTTCTCTGGTTCTCAACATGTTTGCATGTTTGTGGTTTTGATGTATATACTTGCATGAGATGCAGATATGAAGAGAGGAAATTACAAGGCTTATTTGTGTCGCTGAAACCCAGTTTTTCGATTGGTTTCAGGGTTCTGCAATGTCGGTTAAGAAAACCCAAATCCGGGTTGAATTTTTAACCGTTATTAAACCCTAGAAACTATTTAATTTTGAGCTTTAACTGCGACATGTTTTTTCTATATACGTGAGACTTATCAATGTCATGAGTTTCTCTCAATTTTTTGATTTTTTGATTTTTTTTTTCTTTTTTTCTTTTTGGAGGACTGGCTGTCTTTAAAGAAGAAATGTAAGAACTGGAGGAGAATAGATTACTCTTTTTTAATCCGTTATGCCTATGCCTTAAAGCTATTGATTTCAATAGCTTGATTTTCATGATTTCCTTATGTCTATTTCCTTATATCTGTTTCTTCCCCTTAACTGAAAACTTTGGTTTTGAAACAAAAATCATGTTTTCTTCATGATTATAATCTTTTTTCTTCTTCAGCCCAATATTCTTTTATAAAGATAAAAAAAAGAAAATGTTGGTGGTTTCACAGCTATAATTCATACAAGCTGAATGCAAGTTTTGTCCTTGCTTCATGTATCTCTGGTGAACTTTTACTTTTTGTGTACGATCATCTGCTTATAAGAAGTACGAAGGACAATAAATTCTGGATGTAAATTTTTTATGCAGATATTGGGTGCCTGACCGGCATAATTTCAGTGTAAAAGAATGCACATGCACTTTTTACTGGCAGAGGAAATGATTTGCTAAGTAGGAATGTTACTGTGACATAATTTGTAAGGCGTTGCAATTTCCCTTTAATATTTCTCACATTCATGCATTTTCTACCATTTTTCATTTTTAAGAGGAAGGGGGTTCCATTGGGCCTCTTTCTTGACAAATTATCATCTAGTTTCTCATTAAACTTCAGTTGTCGTGTGTAGCGTGGCTTTCCTTGTTATGTCAAAAGCTTCGAAGGGGATGGTCGCTAGAGCTGAATACTATGTAGGACCCGATTACTTTGGTTTCTATACACAACAAGTAATGGAGCTTTTATCGTCTGATGATGATTTTCTCCCTTCTGCTTCCCAAACATCCAACTCTTTTGGAAGAAAGTGTGAGGAGGTCATAGGGAATGGATCAGTAGAGCCTATGAAGAATACTTCTGGTTCTTTATTTAGCAACAGCATAGGAGCTGGACTTTCAGATTTCAAAAAAGAAAGATTGAAGACATTGCTGCAGCAGGGCACGATTGTTCTTTCACCTGAATTTGATGAGGTATGCTGGGTTCCACTTCCTATTTTGCCTGTAAATGGATGATGGAAAATGACCAGCTGTGAACTTAATGATTCTGAGAAATTTTGATCTTGTACAATGATGATCTTTGAATAATCACTAATGACATCATATATTGCTTGGGTCGTTAAGTTCATGGGTGGCACCTTATTAAAATGTATTGGACCTTACTCATTATAGCATTTCAGAGTTGGATCTTCAAAAAATATACAATGATATTATTTGTGGCTTATAGATGCAGGCCTGTTTGCATATGTAAGTATTTTTATTATCAGTAAACAAAGAGTTTTATTAAGGATATAGGTAGGCATAGCTCAAGTGCACGGGACATATACAAGAGTGACACTTAAGCATGAGTGTCCAGTGATACAAGAAAATCATGAATATTCAATCCATTAAAATCTATTATAAATGACCGATGGAGTAAGGTGTTGCAGAAAAAAAAAAGTTCTAAGCTCATCCATTGACCGCTCTCGACCATTGAAGTTTCTTTCATTCCGCTCCCTCAAAGACACCATAAAAGTGACCATATAAATCATTGTATTCCACATGGTTAAGAAGAGTTCGGAAGATGTTCACCTTTATACCATCAATCTTTTTTATTATCCTAATTTTCTTTTACTATAATCCATTTCAACAAAAATAAGTGGAGAGATCAAGGTATATTTGAAATTCAGAATTCATTGAGTGATAACAACCCGAGGACACATACCTTAAGATGCATAAATGTGTTTATTTAAATTTTGAGCTCCATTTAGCTGTGAATCATGTGATACGTGGAATGTGAAAGGCCTTTGATTGCATTTGTTTTTCTCATTGCTGGGTCAAACTACCTTTGATACCACCAAGTCCTGTCAATTAATGATGTTTTGTATAGATTTCCAATAACTAAATGCAAATGCAGATGCTGGATCCTATTCTAGCTCTCAGTCGGTTACAGTCCCAAGTAAGAAAGAGAAATCATCCATCTAGTCCCACAAATGCAGCATACAGTGGTGATGCAGGGCAGGTTCTGCACAAGAAACTCAAGGTTTTATCTTCTTCCTCTTAGATCTCCACCCCATGCATGCTAGTCCTGCTCGTGACAGGTCTAGAAGTGAATTTCTGATGTATTTTAATATTCCAGTCTAGAAGTTCGTGTTTGTGTTTTTCTTGTTGGTTTGAAATGCATATTGAAGACAATCATGCATACTTAAAAAATGTACACTAGTTAAGAAGAAGACTTCTTCTTCTTCTTCTTAATGTTTGAAGGTGATTGTTCCATTGCTACCCTCCTGGGTGACCATGAGATCTAGAGGTCCATGGAGGGAGGAGCTATGAATTGTTGTTGAGATAGTAGACACATGTATGAGAGAGATCCACTGGATCCAGATCTCATTATACTTCAAAAGTATCAAAGAGGCTGGATGCTCAAATTAGTTAATATGAAAAGATACTTTTAAATGTTTGAAGGTGATTGTTCCATTGCTACCCTCCTGGGTGACCATGAGATCTAGAGGTCCATGGAGGGAGGAGCTATGAATTGTTGTTGAGATAGTAGACACATGTATCAGAGAGATCCACTGGTTCCAGATCTCACTATATTTCAAAAGTATCAAAGAGGCTGAATACTCAAATTAGTTAATATGAAAAAATACTTGTATGTGAGATATGGTACCTCATGACCAATTTATCCATGTTTTTTTTCCTCTGCTGTTTTTTATGTCAGGAAGACTTTCTTGTACTTTTTACTCTGGCCTAATAATTTCTATTTCCCACTATAAAGTAGTTGTATTGATTGCTTATTCTCGTTTATCTCATTTCCAGACTGCAGAAATCCCCAAGGAGCGAACTTGTATGGAGGAGCCAAAGGTGAATATAATTATTGTTTTTAGTATTATGTCTTCTCAGTGGTCAGTCCTGCACACCCATATGCTTTCGTTTTGCTTGGTGGGTGGGTTGGGTAGGGATGGGGATGGACCAACTTACCCATGTCTTTTTTTTTTTTTTTTTTTGCCTCTGCTGTCTTTTATGTTATGAAGATTTTTCTTGTTCTTTTTACTCTGGTCTAATAACTTCTATTTCCCACTATAAACTAGTTATATTGATTGCTTATTCTTGTTTTTCTCATTTTCCAGACTGCAGAAACTCCCAAGGAAAGAACGGAGGTGCCAATGGTGAATTTAATTTTTGTTTTTAATATTGTATCTTTCTTCTCAGGGGTCAGTCCTGCACAGGCATATGCTTTAGTTTTGCTGGTGGGTAGGGTGGGGTGGGGATGTTTTAGTCTAAGGTTCAAATCTTATCAAGCCAAAAAAATAGAAGAAATATTGGGGGGGATTGGGGGGTAGAGAACCTAATGTGCAACCATTTGCGGAATGTGTTAAATGTCAGTTTTGTGTCCTTTACAAGGTATTATTGGTCATCCTAAACTTAGTGATGAAGTAGTTTTAGGTTTCACTTAGTTTTTTCCCGTTTATACAGGTGGATGATGCTGTGCTGTTCTTTCTAGAGAATGATAGCTTGGAGTTTGAGGAAATGGTGAAGAAACACTCTGATGAACTATCTGCAACGGTAAGTTTCTGAAATTCTTCTCTAGACTACAAAGCATAGCATATTCCTGAATTTAAAAGTCACCAACACTTTTAAATGGGGGCATGGTGTTGAATTCATATAAAAAGTGTGCATGTCTTAGAATTAATATCTGAGTTAAGGTTGATGTTTTTTGTTAGTTAGGGCACATGGAGAAGCAGCTTGAGGAACTTCTTGACACCGTGAGGTCCACATACAGGTACATTCGTGCAATCCATTTAGAGCTTGGCCTCATGGGTTATAATGTGTTTTTAAGAATGAATCTTGCCAGAGAGACCAATATACTGTTTTGGGTTATGCATCTTGACACTGGTTGAGTTCAGATCATTTTTTGATGGTTGTGTGCGCATTGGTGTTAGTAGTAAGTATGTTCACTTCCATTTTTCCTGTTAAGTAATTTTAAGACAATAATTTTGCCTCTTATTAAAAAAAAAATTGCCCTAAGAAATATAAGCAACAGATTAGAGGTGGTCTCTATGGGCCTTCAAGTTACTCACTTGTATAAATACTCAGTGAAATTCACTCTCCATATTCTTTATTGTCTGTTGATCGTGCATGAACAAGAAATTTATTTTCTCAAACTGCCTTTAATTTACAGGCCTATGACTCTCATTGAGAAGCAACAGCTTCGTAAACTGATCCAGAAGCTACCACCAAAAAATCTCGACTGGGTAGTCCAAATCATCCAACATGGCAAGATGGCAAAAGCACAATCATGTGATGAAATTTTTGTTGATCTCGAGAAAGAGGTAAATAAAATACTTGAACATGTTATAAATTTTATTAAGAATTTCTAAATGTCGATTTAATGTGTTGTTCTGCAGGATAATAAAACACTTTGGAGACTGTACTCCTATGTTAAATCAGTTGAAAGAGCTACAGCCCTCCCATTGTAGCTCAATCTATTCAATTGGTTTCATAATATCTGAAGCCTGACATGTAATTTTTGTTTTTCTCTTTTTTTAAATTCATAAAAACACATTGTAGCTCAATGTTGTCGAAGCAGTGTAATACCTTCATCGAATGTAAGGGACCTAAGCATATAAATCAAGGCCACAATCTTTTTGTTAAATCATTGTCTACAGGGGATCAGATTTTCTTCATGTCATGAAGCTGCTGTAAAGGCGTCATCAGTCATAATGGCTCATCAGAATCATTTCAAGAGATTTTCTGAAGTTCGCTATCAAGTCTACACTGACTCTAGATTTTATGCGACACAAAATTGCATAATTTGTGCACTAGGAGTGGGAAAGTACATTCTTTTGGAAGTTCTTCCATAATCCTCGAAAGTGAACTTCTGATGATATTTTGACGTATTTGGGCAAAGCACAGTATAGGTCGAAATCTTATGTACATCTTTTGTCATGTGTCACCAATATGTAAAACTTAGTATTTAATTGAAATTTAGCTATCTTGCATTTAAAAAGTGTGACATTTTGATCATCAAGATCAAAGAGTGCATGATTAGTTTTTAGTCAATGACCAGGAGTGTGGGAAGATTACTACTCTTCTCCTAATTGAACCCAACTTGGATGACAAACAAAACTTAACAGGATGAAATTATTTGTTGTTGCCATTGATATTCCAGCTCCTCTTCTAATTAGATTTTTTCAATTATTCCCAGATTCTGAGTAACAAATAGCTTAGATAACGATACGCCCGAACAGACAAATTTACTTATTCATTTCGTCAAAGATGTCTGAAAAGGCTGCGTTAGCAGGAAAGAAAACCTGTGATTTGCATACAGGACTTCAAGCTGTCTTCAAGTTGGCCATCCACTCAAGGGACAACCAAGTTCTCCAAATATAGAAGTTTCTGAATGCAAACCAGTTTATCAGTCGACTTCAAGCCTTTTAAAATCATGGAAAGCACAGTACATTGTTCTCAAATTTAATCCAGAATTGGCAAATGACCAGCAATTGAAAGGCACAGGGTAGAGACAGATGGCTCATTTTTTATGCTATGAATGGCCATGGCATCCAAAAGCACCTGAGCACAAGAGAGCTGATTCAACTTGCAAAAGTAGTGAGGAGAAAGAACAAATTCTCTGTAGAAGAAAAAAAATTAAGGTGCAATTATTTTGTTCTTCACGCAGCTTCAAAACACCCCATACCATATCAGCATTATCATAATCTCGCATGCTAAGATTTTCTCTTTGTAAAAACAAATTCACCAAATGAGGGTATGGTGACAACTATGCTTGACCGATAAGATGTAGCATCAATAGAATATGGATATCAATTCACCAACAAACCAAAGGGAAAATCAGACTAGAGAAACTTCAACTCCTAATACAGAACTTTCTGCTCGCAATCCTCAAAAGGGGGAAAAAAGGAAAAAGACTGACAGGATCCTATATTTCAAAAGTATTATACCAAACAGGAAGAGTTAATGTGAAGTCGAGTAACAATCCTCTTAATAAGAAAATGATCCACGCCTCCTTCGTTCTTCAGCAACATTTACCCTCATTGCTCTGCCATCCAAATTCTGCACCATCAATGAAACACAAAACCATGTTGTTTGTCAATAAAAGAAACTGTAGCAAAAGGCTAATCTTGCAACAACAGAGATATAGAAAAGCATGGTTTAGAAAAGTTAAGTAAGGTTTAGAAAAGTTTTTAATAACAATAAACACAGGTCTAATGATCATAAAGAAGAAGAAGAAGAAAGAATGTGTGAGGGTGCATATAGTTTTATTAACAAGACAGTTTTCATAACATACAACAGAGATATAGAAAAGCATGGTTTAGAAAAGTTAAGTAAGGTTTAGAAAAGTTTTTAATAACAATAAACACAGGTCTAATGATCATGAAGAAGAAGAAAGAATGTGTGAGGGTTGAAGAAGAAGAAAGAATGTGTGAGGGTGCATATAGTTTTATTAACAAGACAGTTTTCATAACATACTTCTACTGACTGGCACTAATGATTCTACCAGCCTGGAATGCACCTCAATTTAAGCACACTAATATCCATCTCTTAACAAGGAAAAAAAACCATTTACAGAAAATTTCTTCAATGTATATGAAACTCATGTCCATAACACTGTTTAATTACTAAAAGCTAATGTCTCAAATAATATTATACCCAGGTTAGTTACACATATCCATGACTACTCAAAGATGTTCAAATAGTGTACACAATGAAAAAGACACAATGTTTGATGGATCCCCTGAGTGATTGCTTTAAGATAATCCGTATAGATTCCGGAATAAGAATATAACTATTGACCTCAAATCTAAAACGGCTTTCGTTTTCTCTGTCATGGTCTGCAATTTGAAAGAATAATCCAAACATCTAAATGAAACGAGTTATAGAAGTAACCTGTCCATCGAGAGCAGCAATGGCATCATTCAATTCTGTCTCACTAGACATTGTAACAAAACCAAACCCTCGTGAGCGGCCAGTTTCCTGGTCGCAAACTACCCTGGCATTAACCACCTTCCCATGTTCACTAAAAACCTGCTCCAGACGAGCATCATCCACTTGCCATGACAGGTTGCCAACATAGATTTTGAAAGAAGAGTCATTCACTTGGGGTCGTTCTGATCGTGACCCTCTAGGAGCAGCCTTATTTACTGTTAAAAGCCTTCCATTTAAATCCTGTTTACAACACATACAAAGCTCAGATAATTGGATATTACAATTTGTTTTAATAAGCAGGTACTTGGCTAATATAATTATAACCACGACATTTTTAAAGTAAACTGACAAAAATGTATTCAATAAGCAACATGTTCTAGATCTACAGGGGCTACTCATAAACAGTGATTAGTCAACTATATGCAGTATATAAGCTTCCAATTTTGCAAAAGCCTGACACATTTGCTCTAACCTATTGCTTCCCATGCAGTTATTACGTGGCTCACATACTAAACACATTAACCCAGTGTCCTCTACAACATTTGCATGATAAGATTTCTTTCGAGACTGTGGAATGCAGAGGGTTGAGTGGGGTACATGAGGTGACTAGTATTAGCGAAACAATGGGATAAATTACCGTAGAAGGAAACCAACGGAAATGAGATAGATGGCATCAAATCAAGCATGGATGCATAATGACGTAATGAGTTCAACAAGCATTTGCGATATTCTCGTTCACAATGAAATGTTAAAAGACAACATAGTTCATTCTATAGATTAAATTTCAATATGAAGAGAAGAGCAACTCACATAACGGTTGAACAGGTCCACAGCCTTCTCAGCTTCTTCCACAGTGCTCATCGTAACAAACCCAAACCCTCTACTCCGATCTGTTTCCCTATTGTAAATTACCTATAACAAAATCAGCAAAATCATGTCACAAATTTACCATCTTCCAATTTGATCTCTCACACACACAAAGAGACCCATAAAAAATGCAAAATTACCTCAGCAACCTCAACAATCCCAGCTTGATTAAAGATCTCAGCTAGTTTCTCACTATCAACATCATAACGCAAATTACCCACAAAGAGTTTCGCCTCTTCAGATGGCTCGGGATAAAATTCTCCACTATCATCCAAAGCCCCTTCTCCAGAATTCTCTTCTACACCCTCAAGCACACCTCCCCAACCATCAGAAGCAGCAGTAGCCACTGTCCCCTCCAACCCTTGACTCTTCCAACTCGAGCCCTCTTCTCCTTCCTCTTCTTCCCCTTGTTGAGCCCAGTGTGAGGTCTGTGCCACCAGTGGGACTACATGGAACGATGAAGACGTGTGCTTGATGGAAACCCACGAATGGAAAGATGGCGAAGATAAGAATGAGAGCTGTGAGAGCTTAAAGGGTTTTGGGGGAAGTGAGAGAAAGGGGTATTGGTTTTTGGTGGTGAAGAGTGTCGGTGTAGAAATTAAACAACTTTCAGCCATTGATAATAGCTTAGAAGAGGTGGTTGCAGAGGAGAGAGAGAGAGAGAGAGAGAGAGAGAGGGGGGGGGGATAAGGGGTTAGGAAAAAGGAGAGGGTTTATGATGGTCCAAATTTTGGCCTGGGATTTGCAGATGCAGATAATTTTCCTTTTATTATTACTTACCGGCCAAAAAAAAACAAAAAAAACAAAAAACAAAACAAAGCGAGAATTTTATCAAAAGAAAAATTTTAAGAGTATTCATAAGCTCTATTTGCTACACACTTCACTTTTTTATTTTTAAATTTTTTTTATTTATTCTTTTTAAACTAATTCAAATTTTCTATTGATTATTCATATACCAAATATTTGATAAAAGAAAAAAATTAAAAAAATGAATGATGTGTGGTATATGGGGCTTATGTTTAGAATTTTTCAAATTTTAATAATAGTCTTCACATGTTAATAGGGAGAGTTCAGTCTGATTCGGTCCCATTTAGGACAGTCGGGTTTGGTTGGTCCATTTGGTCTACCCTTAATGATTTCTTTTTATTTTTTTTTTATTCAAATACATTTTATTTAATACTTATGTAATTATATTATGATATATTTAATATATATGCATATAGTATACTATTATATATATATTAGTAATACACTAATACTATTAGTCTATTAGTATATAGTAAATTAGTATAGAGTATCAAAAAAATGTATTATGATATTAATATATATATTTTATATCTAATCTAATTGTTGGTTGTTAGTATCTAATCTAAATTAGTATATAGAGTATATCAATGTATTATGATAGTTATTAGTTCATGTATAATGAGAATTTTTTTTAATACTTATATAATTATATTGTGATCTATTAAATAACTTAATATATATACATGTTATTAACTTATTTACTATAACTAATAATACACTATTCACTAGTACTAATACTATAACTATATTAACTAATAACTCTACTAGACTACTATTAGTATTACTAAAATACTATATGTTAGTGATAAATTAATAATACTATATTAAATAATAGTAATACTTTTATTAAATATTAGTTATAGCTATAGAGCCTATATTAGAATTTAGACTATATAATAGACTAATAGTATTAGTACAACTGTATAAATATTTTGTGTAGCTATATATTAGTATTAATTATAGTGATTAGTATTAATAGTACGTTATTAGTATATATATATTAGTATTAAGTATAGTGATTTAATATAACTATATTAGTATAAGTATAACTATTATAATATTAGTCTATTAGTATTATTTTTTTTAATACCATATTAGACTATTAGTATTAGTTAATAATTATATAATTAATTTATAAAATTATTTATATAAATAATATATATTATTTTTATTTTTCATTTGATCCTGTCCGGGGTGAAACACCCCTAGACTGGGATCAGAGCAAATTCATTCAGTCCTCTCAAAATTGGACCAGATCGGCCGAATCTCACCCCTACATGCTATATACCATAAATAATTTTTTTTTATCTTATCAAATATATAGTGTATGGATGATAAGTATAAGAATTTAATTAATTTAGGAAGAATAAGACAAAACTAAATTAAAAAAAAAAAATATGGTGTGTGATGTGTAGAAATGATGAGTAGCAAAGCTCTTATCAAAATTTCGGATCGGGAGTTTAGATATTTGTTAACATTAAACATATATTGAAATGATTTTTTTTTTTATATTCTTCCTTCATTTTTTAAATTGGTTCACAAAAACATAATTAATTTAGACGGGTTGATCATAAATATTTTCTTTCTTTCTTTTTTATTTCCTTGAGAACTTTTCGCATTTCGGATCTTAATATGTTTTACCGTGTTTTAGATTTTATTGCTGAATCTACCTGGAAATGTAATATAATACACACATACGTATAAATATATACGAACTAGTAATAGATTGAGGGATATTTTAACTTTCTTAAGGCGACACCACTCGATAATTATTTTACATGTTCGCCGTCACAAAAACTGGTTTAGGGCAACTCCATTCGACCTGAAAGCTCCTTATCTCGACGCTACAAACACTTCTCTACGATATTTTTTGTTCAAGTCTATACTTTGACGATTAGCAAAATATCACTTATGATAACTTAGTTATTAGTGTCCTGACACAACCCGAGGAATAGAGGTCTACAATTGAATTGCTACAAAATCGACTTTTCTTGGGGCATTTCAAAATGCTCAAAGTCATATGGTATATGCACTGATGGACATTTGTACATGCTCTTCCATATAGAAAAGCCAATGTCAATATTGATCATTCATATGTAGGCTTGAAGTTTTTGTAAGCTATCACTGCATAGAAAGGGTCTGATCCGGACAACAATCCCAGCAGCTTCATGATCCAGCTGAATGGTGATTTGTCCTCTCCAGCACCAGCAGGGGCTGCTAACTTCCTAATAATATCTGGCTGTGTGAAACCTTCCACACATTGGAAGTACTGCACCACCAGTTGTACCCTACTATATCCAGTCCCATCTCTCCATGCGCTTATGGCTTTCTCAAAGAACAATCGATTGCTAAAGCTCACAATGAAAACTCCTCCTGGCCTTAGTATCCGAAAAACCTCTGCAAATACCTACAATGATGTTAACCAATTAGTTTTCTTCCTTGAGTTCCTGTTCTGCATTTTCTGAACAATACCGTTCCACCGGTTTAGTCAATTCATGACCATGTATCCTTAGATTTCATTTGCAAGTTGCATTTTTACTTGCTTCTCAACAGTACTGTTCCACCAGTTTAATCTATTCATGACCATCTTCCTTAGGTGTCAACTGTAAGTTGCATTGTTTGCTTGCTTCCCAATGTTGTTGGTCTCATACCTACGGATTTTATGACCCTTTTCGACATTGGCATTTGGAATCCATATACATCTCTCTATACAGTTGATAAAGACATTGGTGAGGACGGACAGGAAGGAAGAACTGTATTCCTTAAGGGGTGGAATGAAGGGAAAAAAGATGATGAAGGCAATGCTTCCAAAGATGGATCGGGTTGGGGGAAAGAAGGGTGGATTGGGCGGGCAAGCAGGCGAGGAACAACAAGATGTAGCTTAAGATGTAGACTTAGCAACTAGACATAACAAAGAAGTTCAAATTCTTGAGCTTTGGACCCTGAGGAATGTTCTCTTAGTAAATGAGTTAACTGATTTGTGGGCTGTTGAAGTTTATGTGCCAGCCATAACGGTGAAGTAAAACAAGAGAAGGACGAAACTATAGATGCTGACCTTGCAACCGTGTTGTCTTCAGGGGTCCTTCTCCCATGGATGCCTGATTGCACATATGGACGCGAAGATTTTCTTCTATTTATATTGATATGGGGTTTTTTAATGTTGGATTGACTGAGATGTTATTGAGAAGACAATCCGAGATGATAATGGATTTACTGCGCAAATGTATGTAACTAGAACACCACAAAAGTATCTAACCTTCTCTGGCTGTTGAAGATACTGTACACTCACGGTGCATAACACTGCATCAAAGCTGCAGCTCTCCAATTCAAGGTCTTGCTCCTGATTGAGGTCCTTCACAAAGAAATAGTCCAGCCGAGGGTTCTTCGCAAGCTCTTGTGCATTTAGTCCATGTCCCACCACTCTTTTATACGCCACTTCCTCAGGAAGATGGCTAACCCATGAGCTCATGAGGTCAAGAATTTCCCAGCCAGGTCTCAACCTTTCTCTGTAGAGATTGGTCAATGTGGATATAAAGCCACCATCCACATGGGTCACAAAGCGAGGATAAGCATAGAAATCTCGATCAGAGTAGGTGTTTAACTTCGTTCTACCTTCCTGGGGGAGAACCAGGCGTTTGATTTTGCCTGCTGAGGACTGTTGGGTGTTCTTGCCCTCATTCAAAGTGTTCACAATTTTGGCAGGAACAGATGGTTGCCATGGCTTGAGCGGGTTTGGATGAAAGGTGAGCATGTGTAATATGAAAGTCTGTCAAATAGAATGTTCTGTTTGTGTGAAAGCTTATGTATTTACAGATAACTTGTTAATGGTTGTGAATAATTGTAGCTTGCTTTCTATTTGTGGCCTTTAATGGTGGTTGATTCTTTTGGATCGTTATAATGGTCGGGTTCGTAGCTGGGCTGAAGTTGGGCTTGCGATCCATAGCAATCAACCCAAGAAATAATATGAAATGGTTTAGATAAAAATTAAATAAAATATTATTTTTTAATATTATTATTATTTTAAAATTTTAAAAAATTGAATTAAGATTTAAAAAAATTAAATTATTTATTATATTTTGTATAAAAATTTAAAAAAATTATAATAATAAGATGAGATAAAATGAAATTAAAAATATTTCTCAATCGGTAAATAATAAAAGAAAAATTTAGTTATAAGTAATTCTACGTATTAATATCTGCACTCATCGAATGTGATTAGATAGAAAATTAGATTTTAATAAAAATAATATCAATTTAAATTTTTAAATATAAATATAATAGCATTGATATATAGATTTGCTTGTATATAATAAAGCTCAATAATAAATAGTTATCTTGCTCAAAAAGCAAAAGAAATTGATTTTTTCTTTTTTCCTTTTGATTGAAAATTTCGTCAACAAAACGAGGTAAAATCCGCCGTAAGAAGCTAAACGCTCGAACTTGTCTTCCTTTCCCTAGTTATATACAGTTTGTATTCAGTGGAGTTTTTTTGGCTCCGCAATTGGATATCTGTGGAATCTCAGTGAGCTCACCGCAGGTAATCTTATTCCTCTTCTTCCACATCGTTTTTCTTCTTCTTCTTCAGCCCTAGTTCCCAGATTTCGATCTTTTCGTCTCTGCTGTGCCTTTTGCTTTCGGTTTATGATTTACGATTAGGTCCACCTTCTAGATACATATGAATATTAAAAGAGAACTGTACAAATAACCCCCTTTGGACTTGGTGTAGGGATACCGATCCTTCCAAAGTTTATGCCGATTACATAGGTTGCACTTGAACTTGTATCTGATTTGGGAGAAAATGTGAATTCTGGGTTTTGATCTGGAAAGCTTGAGGGCTTGGTTTTGATAGATAGTCCTTGATCTTGGCTTGCTTAAGCGCGGGGTTTTTGAAAATCTGAATGTAATTTCAACCATTTGGTTGCTTAGGAGAGTTCGGGGGTAGATTGTAGGGTTTCGTTATTTTCGGTGAAAGGTATAAAAACCCTACTCACGTGAACGCATACAACTAATTTGGCTTGTTTGGGCTGAGTTTTTTTGTTAGCGAGTAAACAGGAAAAAAATGTAAAATTTTCTTTCTTTCTTCTCCCTTTGTATTTTTTAGTTTTAAATTTCCCTGGTGTATAGGGTGTGATGAGTATTTTCCCCTTCCAATCTGCAGTCAGGTTGAAGTTTTGAGATGTCTAGCTTGGCAGTGGATATTCCTCCCAAGGGTGGATTTAGTTTTGATCTCTGCAGAAGAAATGATATGCTTGCTAAGAAGGGGGTTCAGCCACCATCTTTTCTGAAGACAGGAACTACAATTGTTGGTTTAATTTTCCAGGTAGGACTGTTTGATGTACAATAGAAAGTTTGGATGATATTCGATCAACAGAAATATATAGTATCGGTAGATCAGCTACTGTCTTAGTTAGTTGTTCTTTTATCAATTATGTTGTGTTTAATTTTTTATATTATGCTGGAAAATGTAGGTAAATAGTTTACAGGTTGTCCTATTTGGATTCTCAAAATGAAAGTTCATAAATTGATATTAATTGGTTGGCAACTCTGGCCATATAGATCAAAGAACTGAATCAGTGGTTAGCGTAGATATTTTTTATAAAATATACATATTATTGTAGTGATTTAGAATTAATCTCTCTCTCTCATGAGAGTTTAAACTGCAGGTTTCGTCATTGGCAATTTGCAGTATTTTCAATTCTTACTAGTTCTTGCTGCCCTAAGTTTCCTTAAAATAGGTGTCTCCCTTTGTATACCCACAGTGTAATTTGGTTGCGCCCCTAGTGCTTATAATATACGGGGCATCTTTACTTATAAAACAAAATGAGCATCAGAATAAATGTTGAATTACAAAGATTTTGTTCTAATGGGACAATTCAAAAGATTTGGCTATTGAAAACTCTCTTGTAGGCTATAGAGAATGTGTTAACACCGCGTGTAGATTGCCTATAAGAAGTTTGATACACTTGAACACATTCATTTCACATAACAAAGGGAATGGCCACTGTACTTGTTTCTTTTTTTCAATAATTGAGAATCAGGTTGAACCGGTACTACAGTAAAACAAATAAAAACTGACAAAGTGACTTATTTGAGAGACCTTTTAAAGATGTGCATTGTCCACCTGCATCTGTTCAGCAGAATTATTGGACACCTATCATCCATATTCATGTATTCAAGCTCTGCTATATAGTTCATTGTTTGTTGATTTTATCTAGTTCATACTGACTGAGATTCCTTCCAGGATTCATATACTCATATTTTATTCCTGTTTGACATTTTATTCAGGATGGTGTCATTCTTGGAGCCGATACAAGAGCCACTGAAGGGCCCATTGTTGCTGATAAGAACTGTGAAAAGATTCATTATATGGCACCTAACATATATTGTTGTGGAGCAGGAACTGCTGCTGATACAGAGGCGGTGACAGGTATTTGTTAGGTCTTAAATTCAATGCAATGATGTTGTTGCTCTTCTGTTCTTTATGACTTAATAATAGCTGCCAATATAAAATTGTTTTATCATCTTCGTGGGAGCATGGCTAATGTGCTACTTTGGTTTTTGCTCTCTTTAGATATGGTTAGCTCACAGCTGCAACTGCACCGGTACCATACTGGTCGAGAATCAAGGGTTGTCACAGCACTCACCCTTCTGAAGAAACACCTTTTCAAGTTAAGTTTCATTTGTTTCAAACATTTTTCAACTTGTTAAGTTTCATTTGTTTCGAACATTTTTCAACTTATCTCTAAACAATCAACATACGATTCCAACTACTCAAATATCTTCTCTAGCTACCAAGGTCATGTGCAAGCTGCTTTAGTTCTTGGTGGAGTTGATGTTACTGGACCTCATCTGCATACTGTGAGTTTGTTTCGATAATTAAATTGGAATGTTACTTCTCTCTTCTTGTTTTTGCTGGCTTGCATAATTAGCTACTTTCTTACAGTTACAACCACTTCTTTGCAGATATATCCTCATGGATCAACTGACACTCTGCCATTTGCAACAATGGGATCTGGTTCACTTGCTGCTATGGCCATGTTTGAGTCCAAGTACAAAGAAGGCCTGACTGTAAGTTAGTATGTTATTAGCTGTAAAGTTTTTTTATAAGTTGGCTAGGAGTCTAGCATTATGATTCACTAATAATAATATATACGTAGTGATTTGTGGAAGACATGCATGGTTTATCAAGACCTGCTATCTGTTTCAACATTTTTGATTGAATCTGAAATGCTTATCTTTTCTCTTGATTTGTTTTATATCCTTTATGTGGTACAGAGGGAGGAAGGAGTAAATCTTGTTGTTGAAGCTATATGCTCTGGTATATTTAATGATCTGGGAAGTGGAAGCAATGTTGATGTTTGTGTGATAACCAAGGTTTGTTGTTCATGGGAAAGATTTTTTATTTCCTTGAAAAGTAATTTTAATCTAATTCTGATGCAAGTTCCACGTATTGAACTGCTGGTACAGGGCCACAAGGAGTACCTTAGAAACCATTTGTCGCCAAATCCACGTACCTTTGTCAATCCGAAAGGCTTTTCTTTTCCTAAGAAGACTGGTCAGTGACATACTCCCAAACTTTATTTATTATACATAGACATAACAACATCCATAGCATACTTCTTTTTCTTGATTTGAAGGCTGGTTGGTCTTGGTTACCGGAAAGCTGAAAAATGGTACTGTTTAAAGTAGCATACATTACCTCGTCTATAGCATGAGTAATTCCTTTAGAGAATGTTCACCTTAAACTCTTAGCTAGGAGCGTTATTCCAAAATTTATTTTGTTTTGTTTTCGTTCCTATGTTGAACTAAATATTTAAATGGACATGTTCAACACCTTTTATTTTGCGCCTGTTTCAGACATATGACGCTTTTCTCTTCTTGAAATCAGTCATAGATTGTATGACTATGCTGTGTTATTGTGATTACAGAAGTTCTCTTAACAAAGATTACTCCACTGAAGGAGAAGGTGGAAGTGATTGAAGGAGGAGATGCAATGGAAGAGTGAGAACCATCATACGGTCAGCACGACAGGATTGAGTTGTTTTTGCAACTTTTTCATTATAGACTTTGTATTAAGTGGGATGCTGATATAGTTTTCACTTTCCAGTTTCAAAATCTCAATTTCCAGACATTCACTTCTCATGGATTTGGTTTCCAAACTCAGGGGGCTTGCTAGAATAGTGTTCGTTTAATTTGGTGTTGGATCTTGCTTACTTAAGTTATGCCTCTTTTTCAAACTTGACAGCAACTCTTAATCACAATATCATTAAAAACACCCGTTTAATCACGAAGTTAAAAAAAAAAAAAAAATATCCAGCGGTAGCTACCAGCAATGAGACTGGTATTATCCTGATTTCACCAGTTAGGGTTTCACTGATAAAACAGTGATAACCATGCCTGGCCTGTCACAGAAATGGATTTACATGATTCCCATTCTTCCCAAATCGCTTCATAACTACCATTTGATTCTAGATTTAATGGTAGTCCAACTGTCAAAATTCAGAGTCCCAAAAATATGAAGATATTAGTTATTATCTGAATTCTAAGCCATAATAGTTTATTTTGTGTGTGTGTGTGTGTGTGTGTGTATATATATATATATATAAAATATCCCTCTCGTATTCTAGATCTAAAACTCGGGACATAATACAAAAACTGTTATAAACTATCTTGAATTGTATGACCACATTTATCTAGTCGTCAAATGCATAGTGCATAGTGCTAGCATAGTGAGCTAGCATAGTCCCCTTTGTACGCCTATATATATCGTTGAATTCTTTAAGAAATATATGTTTTGATAAGAGATCAATAAGTTAACCTCTCTCGCTCTCTCTCAATCTCTTGACATTCTCTCTCATTTTTATTAAGTTTTATAACACGTTATCAGCACGATGCGAGAAAAAAAAAATTCTTCCTCACCCCAGCTCCCATTTCTCGTCTCTCTGGTTTCTCTAATCCTCGTCAAAATTGGGTATGGGTTTCTAATGAGAGATTTGAGAAGCAACTAGTATCAAAACCCACTATAATCCTCTTGTTCTCCTTCTTGGCCCTCCTAATCCTGGCCGTCGTTTTGATCATCATCTTGGCCGTCAAACCCAAGAAGCCCTCCTTCGATCTCCAACAGGTCGGCGTCCAGTACATGGGCATCAACACGCCCACTCTCTCCACCGTCTCCGCCCCAGAAACCAACCCCTCAACGAACCCCACCACCTCCGCCTCCCTTTCACTCAACATACGGATGCTCTTCACGGCGGTGAATCCCAACAGAGTGAGATAGCAAGGATGGTTCTACTGGAGAAGCTTTGGGACGATGTTGTGGCTGGACCTCAGCCTGAGCGTGGCCTCGGCAAGCTCAGGAAAATCACCCCACCAAAGCCCTTGAACATTAAAGAGATGGAAGGAGAGGGGAGCAAGTACCAGAGGTCGATGTCGATGCCGGAGAGCCCAGGGACCCCGGCGACGCCGAAAACACCAGTTACGGCTCGTAAGGACAACGTTTGGAGGAGCGTATTCCATCCGGGTAGCAACCTTGCCACCAAGGGCATCGGTGCCGAACTCTTTGACAAGCCACTGCCCAACTCTCCCACCGTCTATGACTGGAGAAAAAGTAGAACGATGGAAACCTCAAAAGACCCAGAGGCCCCTATCTTTCTCGATCACGGTTCTTGAGCAACACGAGGAAAGAGGATGAGCTGTTCCTTATGAGCTATCAGTTCGGTCTGATATGCTTGGGCCATTTCCTACAAGGCGCATATCTCCAGGGGCGCTAGGATTCTACTGCTACCTCTTGGTGATCTTCATTTGCGTAAGGAATTGCGATTCTATAAAATCTGACATGAGACCCACGCGCTAACCAAGTAGGAGCTTGAGAATACCTGCACAGTAAAAAAAAAAAAAAAAAAACATGCCGCAAATGTTGATTTTTGTGATTCTATGGCAGAAAAGGAACTTGGCATAAAAGTCAAAAATGGGTTGCCGGAAGAAGCCGCCTGTTATGACTTCTCTTCTCTTATATTATTATATTTTTCTATCTTATATTTTTATATTTTGAAAAAGTGCAGGTATAAAAGAAAAGATGCGTTGAAGGCCTATTGAAATAGTACATATTTCTCACGCTCAAACAACACCACCTAAAAAATAAAAAAAAATAAAAAAATAAAAAAAAAAAACTGTAAAAGGTAGGTGGGTGGGCTGCAAGTGGGGCCCTAAAGGTGCACTAGTCAATGGTTGGTGGGTGTTTACGGATGATAAATATGAATAATCAGGTTTTGGATTTAAGAAGTGATTACGACTATTATTGTAATAATAGTTAACTGATTCTTTATAAGAGATAGAGGTAAATTTTTTTTAATGATTAGTTTGACATGTTTGACTAATAATTTTAGTTTTTCAGACAGAAGTTATGTACTGTGATCTTTTTCAATCTTACTAATTTTTACAGTGCACGAAGGTTCAGATGATACTGAAGATAGTAATCTTCTATTTCAAGTAAGTTTCTCAATATATCATTTGAAATCTTTAAAGTAAATATTGGTGAATTAAAATTTCCATAATTTACATATCAATTATATCTGTGAATAGTTTTATTCACATAGTTCAGATACAAGTTTTATTTATTATTTTTGTACTTGTTATGAATTATTGATGATATAATTTATCTTAGAATGGAAATGGAGCATCCCTGAAGGATCGCTCTAAATCAATAATTTTATTGAGTACCTCATAGTTTAAATGAGTGATACGTGTACCAAAAACTCATTATGATTTATGCACTTGAAGTTGCATAATTTGAAATTGTGGAAAGAATATATATTTAAATGAACGTCTCGAATATGCTCCTGAAGTAGCAAAATCGAGTATGCTCCTGCAATATGAAATACAAACGTTCACAATATATTCTAAATTTAAATCTGGTCTTTCAGTGACTGGATAAAATAATGAATTTTTGATAAGAATCATTAGTCACGTCTTACTAGATCTACATCATTTCCTGAAGTGAATGATAATGAATTTATATCATGCTATTCCCTGAAGTGAAAAGAATGATACGTTTCATTCAAAGAAACTAAGAGATTGGACGTGATAATGAATATCTTTTCGGGCTAGAAGCTCGTATTGGAAAAGCTGTAAGCTTTCTCTTTGAGATAATATTATACAAATTATTGAATCAAATATTATGATGCATCAAAAAGTGATATGATTCAAATATTTGTATCATTTATGGTTATCTTGATCATCCAAAAATCAATTATGATAAGTCGAATGATTTTCATATGGACGTCCATAAAAGAACCAGAAGATTCTTTTACTATAAAGTCTTACCACCAGAAGTGGAAAGAAAAATTTGTCAGAAGCAAGTAAGATGAAATAATTCGACGTTATCTTGATTATCATATGTGAACCAGAAGTTCATATGATAATTAAATTATGGATGCAATAAGATAAAAATGTCTCATATTAGAGCTGCTAAAATCCCAGCAAGGATTAAAGTCCCTGAAGGACAATTAAGAAATTCAGCAGTCTAATGAACATAAAACATGTCTAAAGGCATGTGAGACTTATTGATACAAAAGATAGAGCATCTCAAAAAGAGAAAGACACAAATAATTGGTGCTCCTGAAGAGGCCATACCCACGAAACAAGCAATAAAGTCCATCCAGATTTTCTGTATAAAATTCTCCTATATAAACTCTTGAAGAGTACAAATCTCCTGAAGAGTGCCTCCTGAAGAGGTTTATCATGAAAATGTCTTCCCTTGAAGAGGGACAGGTACCTGAAAATAACGAGATCTCGTTACATTTCATGAATAATGGAGAAATTATGGATAGAAATAAAATTGTTGTCGACAATGTATTTCCATATGAGATGGCAATTGACATTACCAGAAGTAATGATGAAAGTGAATCAAGAATCGTCGAAGAATACGATGTAAAATATTGGCCAAATTTGAAAGAAACAATTCCTGCAGAATTGATTCACTAGTAAAATATGATGCATCGAGACTTATAGTCCAAACACCTAAAGAGGTGATGCTTGTTGAATGTCAGTGGGTATTTATAGAAAGGAAATAAAAATGTGATATATAAATCACGAGTTAGTTTCTCAATTCCTGCAGAATTGATATCACTCAGTAAAATGTGATAAATATGGACTTGAAGTCCAAACACCTAAAGAGGTGATTTTTGTTAAATACCAGTGGATATTTATATGAAAATGTGATATAGAAATCACAAGTTAGTTTCTCGAAGAAACAATATTGATATGATTTTAAAGTGGTTGAAATCATATTGAGATTTTTATTAGCTTGAAAGTTACCGAGAGTTTGGATATGCATGATTAACTGCATATTTATATGGATCATTGGATCATGATATATATATGAAAATCCCTGAAGGATAGAAAATGTCTGAAGCTTCTAATATGAATACATCTGGAAATATGTATTCTATCAAGTTTCAGAGATTCTTATATGATCTAAAGCAATCCAAACGCAAACAAGCTATTATTGCAATTTATATATATGATTTAAATGTCATTGAGGCTCCATAAGAGCTCATGAAACTGCACATATTTGAAATATAAATCTGAAACCCTTGCGGCTTCAAGGGGAAGATGGATGATATTATTAGTCATGAAATACCATCTTTTAAATACAATTAGTATTTCAGATTCATATTATAGGTTTGATAAGAAGTGTGCATTATTAAAGAAGAAATAAAATGAAGTACACAGAACATCTACCAGAAGATAGAACCACAAATATGAATATTTGTGAAATATTATTTTATTATCTTGAAGCAAGAATTACAGAAATTTAAGACACTTTGCCTCATTCTTCAAATGCTCTTGTTTTTCAAGAATCTGCATGTCATCCCTATCTAAAGCGGTGGACAATCGAAAAGAAGATTTAAGCAAAGATTTTAAATTCCTATTCTCTTTCTTTATTGATTCTATCTTCATGTTAGACTCCAGAAGAAGTCGCTGAAGTATAGCAATATTCTCGTGGAGATTGTCAACTCCACAAGTTCTGGATTGCAGTCGCTGAGAAAATGCGACAATGGATGATGAGTATCGGGTACCGAGACTCACAAGCTCATAGATAGCTTCATTATCTGACCTATGAGTCAGATCATTACATTGCATGATAGCACCTGTGGTAGAAGCAGGAACAGCTGATGAACGAGGTGCAGAGTACCTCATATATTGGCCATGAGAAGATCGCTGAGCCATTGCAGAGTAAAAATGTAGAAAGAGATTGCAGAGTAAAAATGAAGTATGATTACAGAAAAGTGAAGAAGATGAGATGCGAATGAAGATGAGCTGAATATCTCTTTTATAGAGAAAATTATGATACAACATCTCTCGTGAAGCAAGAGAAAAGAGACGAAATATAGCTTCATAGCTCTGCGGCGCCTGACAGCTGAGGCGCTTGACAGCACGCCTGACAGCTGCAGCACTTAACAGCACGCCTGACAGCTGCAGCACTTGACAGCACGCCTGACACCTACAGAGGAGTTGAAAATCTGTGGTGCTTGTCTGATCTTAAAAGGCTGGCCACCGTTTTTATTAAAAATGAGGTTAGCAGTTTAATGTTGATGAATTCTCCACTAACTGTGTTATTTACAAGAACTCCAGAAGAGTACAACTCCAGAAGAGTAATGATCAGCAGAAAGATCCACAATTAGTTGGATGTACAAATGCGAGTTATTTTTCAGATACACACAAGAAGATCATTGCAATTCATGAGAAGAAAGTTGAAATTAATATCAAGAAGGTACGGTCAAGTAAAAATCTGACAGATTTATTCACTAAAGCATTACCAACTGCAACATTTAAGAAGATTATGCAGAACATTGGAATATGGATGTTTGAAGACCTGTTATCATGCACTTTTCAGGGGAAGTAACGTCTTGAAGACTTGTGCTGATTGTACTCTTTTTCCTTCGCTAAGGTTTTATCCCACTGGGTTTTCCTTTGCAAGGTTTTAATGAGGCAATCTTAAAGCACTCGACGATACATATGAATAATGTACTCTTTTTCCTTCGCCATTAGTTTTTTCCCACAGGGTTTTTCCTTGGCAAGGTTTTAACGAGGCATATTCTTTAAATATGGTCATCCAAAGGGGAAGTGTTATAAACTATCTTGAATTGTATGACCACATTTATCTAGTCGTCAAATGCATAGTGCATAGTGCTAGCATAGTGAGCTAGCATAGTCCCCTTTGTACGCCTATATATATCGTTGAATTCTTTAAGAAATATATGTTTTGATAAGAGATCAATAAGTTAACCTCTCTCGCTCTCTCTCAATCTCTTGACACTCTCTCTCCTTTTTATTAAGTTTTATAACAAAAACAATATATTTACGACAGCCAAAAGTATTAACTCAAAGTGATAAAAATACCGGCAGTGTTTTATGGAACATGACCAGTACAATAAATATTAAATAAAATTGAAATATTATAACCACAAAGGAATTATATAAAATAATTTTATAAATTAATATGGCTTAATTTAGTTTATCAGATTATAAAATTATTTTTATAATAAAATAGATAAAATTATGTCAACTTATAAGATTCTTTTGTGTGCTAATTCTGTAAAAATCGAGCCATGGCTTCGGCTGCAAAGGTGCTCAAATATTAATGGGGTATCCAAGGCCCAGCTCAGATCATTCAAGCCCAAGAAAGAGCCGACATATGAAATGCATACATAAGAGGTATCAGCCCAACATGCTGCTTACGTAAGGTATCCAAAGTATCCACCATCCAGCCACAAAGAAGGCTGAAGTCTGGTCGAGGTTAATTGTCAATCGAATCAACTAATTTTTAACTTCTTATAGAAAAAAAATAAAATAAACTTTCGAACATTTTAATCTATAAATTAAATTCATTTAAATTTAAAAAAGTAAACTATATCAACATCGTGAATCGGAACATTCTGATTTCTGAAGCGGCAGCAAAGCAATTTTATCTAATCTCATTTCATATAAAAATAATATTTACAATCGTAATTATGTAAATAACATATAGTTATTTTAAAAAAAATAAATTAATATAAGACTCGTATAAAAAAAAACTAAATTTTTAATAATAAATTTTATTTTTTTTAAAACAATTATACGATATTTACGATTTTACGACTCTATTTGATATTGCTATGTCTCATAGCGTGTCTTCTGTAAGACTGTATGCACACGAAATGTTGCCGTGTCGTCTTGGGCTCTCTCGTTTGTTGCAATAATAATTGCAAAAAATTTCCATTTTTGATTTCCTTTCTACCTCTCCACTCCAGCGGGTGGTAGTCTCCGAGTCTCTCGCTCTCTCTCTCTCAAGTCAAAGCTTCAAGTTGTTAATCTCACCCCGACGTCGTATCGGCCATGTCTTACGACTACCTCTTCAAGTACATCATCATCGGCGACACAGGTTGTTAACTTTGTGTTCTTTTCTTTCAACAATAATAATGATAAAAACCTAACTCAAAATTTGTTTTTTCTTTTTAGTTTTTGTTTATTTTTCCTTTCGTTTGGTGATAATTTGTGGGGTGTGGGCATCATTGGGTGGGGTGCAGGTGTAGGGAAATCATGCCTGCTCTTGCAATTCACGGACAAGAGGTTTCAGCCCGTGCATGATCTCACCATTGGTGTGGAGTTCGGAGCTCGCATGGTCACCATCGACGGCCGTCCCATCAAGCTCCAGATTTGGGACACCGTAAGTCCCCCTTTTTTTCCCTAATTACTTTTTTTTTTCGATGTATTACAGATAGCGCATTTTAATCTATTTATTTACTTTGCTTGCATAGCGGAAAGTTAGAGAATCATGTATCATAAATTAAATTTAGCAGCAATTAGAAAATCCTGCTAGGTTTACAAACAGGGGCATTTAAGCTGGCAAGATGTATTTATCATTCGAAAAATATATAATTTGGTTCTTTGATGGGATAGAGTATTTTGAGAGGTTGATACCGTCCAAGTCTAAGGTTCGAATCCTTTTGGATGCAAATAATTTCTAATTGCCATCGGACTAGGGGATTTTTCCCTTGAACTACTCAAGGTGCACTCATGGGAGACTCCTTGTTGAGGGCTTGTGCACCTCCGAAATTAGTTAGAATGCTGTTTTTGGACACCTAGTACCAATAAAAGAAAAAGGGGGAAGGAACTAGCATTTGTTTTCCTAGTTCATGTGGGGGTTGCTCCTGAGTTTTGTTACGTGGTCCTTATGTCTTAGCCTTGAAGGTAAATATTTGATAAATGCAAACACGCATTTGATAGATTCTAGATAGGCGATATAAAGTTTAGTTTCTGTTTTGGTTTTGATAAGTAGCGTAGTTTATGTTATGTTGCAAGCCCATATGTTTAATCAACGATTTACTTTTGGATGTTGAGTTGAGCTGAACTGAGTTCTTTATTAATAGTAGTAAGTTGAGTTGGTGAAGTGAGTTATGTGGGACCATCTAAAATGAGTTTAGATGTGTTTGCGTGTTAAGATAAGTTTAGTACTATTTTTGAAAAATTGAATAAAGTTGTGGGTTCACGTATAAATAGGTGGTGAGTTGAAAAAGATTGTGGGTCCCACGTGTAATGAGGTTTTGAGTTGAGATGAGTTTAGTAATTTGAGAGTTTGGTGTTTGGATGTTAAACTCAGCTTAAAATTAGACTTAAATGAGTTGATCTCAGTTGAGTCTTACAACCAAACAGGGCCTTTATCTTTTTTAATTAATTCCTCTACCTTAGTGGCCTACAGATTATAGTCATAAGCCAAGGGTTTGGTTTTTTTCAGGCTGGCCAAGAATCTTTCCGGTCCATAACCAGATCTTACTACAGAGGAGCAGCTGGAGCACTTCTGGTATATGACATAACCAGGTGCGTGTCCATGCGCACTTGCGTGTGTATGCGAGAGAGAGAGAGAGATGGAGAGAACTTCTATATTTGTCCTGCCCCCAATTTCCTGTTCTGGCACAAGTTTCAGTACTTTACAAGTTACAATTAAACCATTAATTTGTTATCTTGTCTAGGAGAGAGACATTTAATCATCTAGCAAGCTGGCTAGAGGATGCTCGGCAGCATGCAAATCCCAACATGACAATCATGCTCATAGGGAACAAGAGCGATCTTTCTCATCGGAGGGCTGTTAGCAAAGAGGAAGGGGAACAATTTGCAAAGGAAAATGGGCTTTTATTCTTGGAGGCATCTGCAAGAACAGCTCAAAATGTTGAAGAGGTGATGTAACTCAACTAAAAAAGGCTTCTATTATAAAGAGTTATACTATAATTTATAGTCCATCTTTTTTTGATGACTTTAATGTTACATAGCATGTATCTTTCAGGCTTTCATAAAGACTGCTGCAAAAATTCTTCAGAATATTCAGGAAGGTGTATTCGATGTATCCAATGAGGTAACTCTAAAGTCATTCCTGGAGAGGAGGGGAACTTTGGGATATTGGGAGTTAGACGTTATCTCAAATTCTTTTTGTTTTTTATTCTAGTTTTGCATACTCGTACTGTAATTTCTATCACTGCATTACAGAAACTGTAGAAAAGATGATTGAATGCAAAACCATCAACTGTCTTAACCGGGGCCATCCTGCTCCGGTGGGAAATCTACTTAGGCTATTTAAGTTTGATCTCTTGTGATTTTGTGTTGGAGAGGCATCAGGAATTTTAGAATTGTAAAGACATATGATCTAATGGGGGACTCTCTGTTCAGGACTAGGGAAAAAAAAGAAAAAGAAAAAATTTTATCCGTTTAAAACCTTCCAAAATTGAGATGGTATGAATTCCTTAGTCAGTGCTAGCCTGTTAAGGAGCACGTGGATATTATCATTTATTGATGCCATTGTGTTAATAACTGCAGTCATCTGGCATCAAGGTTGGGTATGGCCGCCCCCAAGGTCCATCAGGGGCAAGAGATGGAACAATCACTCAGACGGGGGGATGTTGCAGTTAACTGGTCACTTATACAGGTAGATGTTGCGGCTAACTGAACCCGAATCCAGCTCCTGTACTTGACCCCTCTGCAATTAATTTATTATTTAATTTCATCCCCATAAACACACTTCTTCAACTAGCATGTGACTTGTGTAGAATACTAAGAAGATGTATAGAATTGATTTCAACTCTTCTTGGGACAAACTTGGTAGTTCTGTTAGGAAATCAACTCTTTACAAGTGCTCGAAGAAAGCTTTTTCAGTAACTAGATGAACCAAGACGAAATTGGTTATGCTATGGGGGTATTTACCTTTCTTTTGTGAATTTTTGGAAAATAAGTCCCCTTTTTTGTTCTATTTTTGTAATTTTCTCCTCTTAGAACCACCAACTACCAAGAATGGATCAGTGATAATTCATTTTTCTTCATTCTGGACTTAGCCACTTAGATGATGGATCGCTCTTATCTTCAATTGGTATTCCTGTAAAACACTTCGCTCTCTGTTTTTAGGGGCTTTTCTCACCTTGGTTGGGATTAAGCGCGCCGTTTTGCCCCCCTTTGCAGTCTGGGCTGACTGAGCACTCAGGCCCTGTACGTGGGTGTGGTTTAGATACGTTGTCTTCTTAGACCCTACGCAAGGAGGGGCCAAGCTTCTTGTTTTCAATTCACTTTTATTTTTTCTTCCTTTTTAAGAACAAAAATAGGAAAAAAATGACATTTTTCATTCTGAACTAGCACCGTTTCCAGAATTTAAATCCTAAATTATTAAGTTTAGAATAAAAAAACATGAATTTCCCAAGTGCACGATATACAATAAAAAATGCATTGTAGTGTATTGGTATTTAAATACTATCATATATTACACTTCTGAAATAACTTTATTGCATCATTAAAGAAGTTTCACATGTGGAGTGGTTCCCATGTGAAGCATTATTCACATCTCAGATGTGCAAGAATGCAAATACAGTGAGCGATCGATAGCATGATTCCCAGAAAGACCGATTAAGCAACTCTTGGAAGAGAGTACCTCGAGGACAGGCCATAAACATCACGATCCCTTTTAAGGGAAGTTAATGAGGTTGGGTTGACTTGAATGAACAGGTAGTTTCCAGCAAAAATATCACCAAAATGAGCCTGACTTTCCTTCAATCTCTTTAGCGCCCTAGCCCATGAACATGACACTCTGACGGCAGGGAGCAGCCTAGCTTTCCTCAAGAACTTCCTCAAGTTTGGGACCTTGAGCTTGAACCTTCTTCTTATGGACACCCTTTTGAACCTGCACCAAGCCCTCGATCTCAAAACCACTCTCTCTCTTTCTTCATAATCCTCAAAGCCACCTTCATTTCCAAGTCTTTGGTAAGGAAACTTGAAGACGGAGGTTAGCTCAGTGAGAGACATGGCCATTCAGAAACAAATTCAACCCCTACATCTCCATGGAGAAGTTATATGGCCAGCCTCTATTGCTAGTCAGATAAAATTAATACACGAGTAGTTGGGGTTTTCTGAAGTAATGAATGATATCACAGGAAGGGGTTGGATTTCAGTAGCTGTTGAATGCATTAAATGTGATAGAGAGAAGCGGGTAATGGTTGGAGCATAATACGGAGATTATCATCTTTTTGCCAACCTTAATTGACAAGCCACCCACACTTGATGTGTATGTTCATTATTCTCGATGGAAAATGATAATACAGGAATGATAAGAAGAAGATATATAAGGCTGGCTTACATCGAGAGATGTTAAGAAAGACAGCCACACGTACAGGATTAAACTAGTAGGCAGGATGTCAAGGGTCCGAAAACCCATAACCATAATTTCCTTTACCAACAACTTCTAGTTCTACGGAACATTGAATTCTTTGTGCCAAACGCATTAAATACTGTACTCATCACACACTTGCCTAACAGTTCTTCACCATGCTGATGTTGCCATTTAAGATTAAGATATAAATTTACAATGTATAAATTTATTTAAAAATAAATAAAATCTTTCAGGCGAATGCCATTTCTTTAAAAGGCTTATACAAAATTTGGACAATCATTTTCCTAAAGCGTGCCTCTCCAGGCCGGACGAGGTGTAATTGGAGAATTTTCACCCACCAATAGGAGGGTGACACGTAGTAGTTGTAGTAAATTTAGAACAGATGCGTAATACAGAAACACACCATAGAAAACTCACAGTTATGTTCTCTCTTTTTCTCCACTCTCTGTGTCTCTCACTCTCTCGACAGTCGACACGGTTCCCTTGCTCAATCACAAGTATGGATAAAGGATTCCGCTAGAAACGAAGGAATTAATCAAACAAAGCAAGCTGTTGAACCACCGATTTTCGAAAACCTTGGAGTAACAAATCAAAATCAAGATCGTTGTCCCGTAGGCTTAATGAGGTAAACACTTTTTTCAAAGATCAGACAAACAGAAACGAAGAACAAACCATAAAATAGAAAATAAATTTAAGAAAAGTCCCGAATATGAAATTTTGATAAAAATGACTAAACAATCTCCAAAAAATAAGCAAATGCATTCAAAACCTAAATCTATAAAATTACATATAAAAAATCCAAAGAAAATCGGAAAATGACATTAAAAAAAAAAAACCTTCATGAGAGTTCAAGGCCTGAGAGCGCTTGAGGTTGACAATAGAAGAAGAAGAAGAAGCAGCAGCGATCAACGATGCGTTGTTCCTTTTTTTCTCTTTCTTGAAATTATAAGAGAGTGCGAAGTGGAAGAGAGAGGGGAAAGGTGAGAAAACCCAAAGATGAATAGAGTGTAATGCAATCAACGGTAAGTTTGATGGATTTATGAAGTGGCATCCTGTCATTGGAGGGTGTAAAACGCCTAAAGACACCACAACCTGTTTGAAGATAAACTCTTTTCTAAATTAAGAGACTACCATCTAGGTGGCATTGCATGGAAGAGATTATCCCCAAAGTGGGCACACAGGCAAGCAACTAGCGAATGTAACATCTAGCGGACACAGCATAATTCAGAAGGGACCGGAGCATTTGACATTACAAAAATCAGGTCCCATTTAAGAAAGTAACATTTTCTAGCTTGGAATAGTCCCCACTCTGCGTGAAGAAAATATGTGGATCATCCTTTCATTGATAAAAATATGAAAACAATTAAAAAAATGATAGTTACAATTATGAGTACGTAAGCGTTGTACAATTATTTTTTAAAAAAAGTAAATAAATATGAAACTCATATAAAAATAAATTAATTTTTTAATAATGAACCCCGCTCTTTTCAAAGTGATTGAACAACGTTTGTGTACTCCACAACTGTATATAATGTAACTTCATCAATTAAGCAATGAGAATTTCGGAATAATGTAACATTTTAAATCAGCATATAGGAGAGATTTCCTCGATAGTTTCAAGCCCACGCTCGATATTTTACATATTCGTTAGATTGAGGCGGGAAAAAGAATCATAAATGTATGAGAATCAGAAACTGGATGAGAGCCTAGGGAACTAACAGTCGAACAAAACATCCTTTATATCCTAACAAGTCTACCAAGATTTCTCTGCCAAAAGGCTGTTTCATGATTCATCCGCTCAACCCCAAAAGACCAGATCTAGCCAAACTGCATTCCGCCCACCCCCCCTCATATCTATCTGCTACTTCTACATGTTCTAGAATAAGCAAAACATTTTGCTAGCATCCTTAAAACCCAATGAGAACAACAATGACTACGGAAGTTTCAAATTTACTATCGTTTTTGGCTATAACAATGGCTGTCTGCCATTCTTATGCACCTGTTTTTCACAGGAGAATCATTTTCTAAGTAAGCACGTACGCATGTTCTGCATGCCTGGACAGAGTTTTCAGATATTGACAGGCGTGGAAGTGGTGCAGAGAATCTACTTATTGAAATGGATACAATGCTAAGTCAAGATGGGCTTGCCATCATAATTGATTAAAAAAAAAAAAACCCTACTGTCATAAACAATATTCGGAAGTTTGTGATTGTCTTAAGGTGGGATGGCTGGGTATCCGAAGTAGAACGCAGGATCGATGCTCCCCGCCTTAATGTGAAGAAAGAATTTCGAGTACAAACAAGAAAGAAGTTGTGAGGAGAGGGAATCATGAAAATTTGTTGTCTGTAATACCATGGATACCCATTTTTTTCTACCAAAATTAGGTGTATTCGTATCTTTTAATTAAGTGCAACTTTAATCCTATTATTGCTTGTTGAGTTACTATCAGAAAGAAATTAATAAAAAGAGGAGAATTGATTAAAAAAAAACAAAAAACCATGTTCTAGTCATGCGGTGGAAGTTAAACCTGGAAAAGAGGTGACTCTTGGTCTTCCTCTTCAAATTTCCTTGTAGCTGTCAAAAACGATGTAGCTTCCCAATGAGCACATCCGACAATATCACTACACCTCATCTTGGAATTCTAGCTTTGCTACAACCGAAGAGGCAGAGTAATTTAGGAGGAGCTCATACAATATATCTAGGTTGCATATAAATAGCCACCTCTTGCTGGTCCAATGCAGTAGTTCATCATTCTTATTCTTTATTTGAATGAATAGTTTATCCTTCCATTCTCCACTTTAGAAGATGTCCAGGTCTTTTAATTTTAGTGTCCTTGCAGGTGAGATCAAAACGACTGTTGTAACGGATGAGCTGGCGCTGGAAGAGAGCCTTAGATCACTCTTGTCTAAGACTTATGGAAAGACAGACTTACTAATGGAAAGACAGACTTGCCAAAAAAAAATTACTGGAAAGCTGCATGGGAGAGCCCGGAGAGGTAATGTAGGAAGAGACCTTGAGAGAGTTGTGGCTTTAGATATGGAGGAGTCATTCTGCTCAGCTAGTTACGGAACGGTGAAGGAAAGAGTTGTAGCCCGGAGAGGTAATGTAGGAAGAGACCTTGAGAGAGTTGTGGCTTTAGATATAGAGACGTCATTCTGCTCAGCTAGTTACGGAATGGTCAAGGAAAGAGTTGTAGTGTTGATACTAGGTGTAGATAATGATTGCCTTATTATACACCTTACACACTTCGAGAAAGTACCCACTTCCCTTTCCAAGTTTCTCGATCTTTCGGATATAACATTTGTTGGTGTCAGCATCAAAAGCAACCTGGCTGATCTTCAACGAGATTATGGGATTCAATGCAGGAATGGGGTTGATCTGGGAGTCTTTGCTGCTGCTGTTCGAGCTTCGCCGGGCATAAGTGCATATCCTTTGCCGTATCTGTTCAAGTGTATTGTTCCTCTAATTTCGAACGATACTTATTCGACCAATACTTTTTCGAACAATGCTTTTTGTAAACCTGCTGATGTAGCTTTTAGTGAGTGGGGTACAAGTATGCTAAGTGAGAAACAAATCGAGCATGCTAGTTTAGTAGTCCATATGACCTTTAAGATTGTGGAACAATTATGGCCCGCATATGCTTGAGTTAACAGAATTTATTGGCTTCAGCCAGCTTTTTAATCGCAAATTGATTAATTTTGGGTCGTAGCATGTTGTAAACAAGCAAGGAAGAATATGTTCCAAAAGTGAAAAAATGGCTTTAATTTGAGTCAACTGTAAACTGCTACCTCTCTAAAAGAAACAGAACAGTGAGAGAGAGAGTGCATATTGATACCATACGAACATGCATTAATACACCACCAAAATTTGATAGAATGCTTACAACCAAAACTTCAAAATTTTTGTGCTCGTACATTAAGTAAATTATTTACATAGGAGAAACTTCAAAAGCTTCATTTTCCAACAAATTGCTAGCAGTAAATTGTGATGAGCAGATTAATTTGTCAGATTCTTCTTGCACCTTTTCTTCCTTGAGGCAAAACTGCTAGGTCCAATTTCAATGGACATTCTTTTTGTACTGCATAGCATAAAAAAGCATAAGTTCCTCACCCTCAAAAACCATTGCATGCCAATTGAAAATAGATGGTTAAGATACTAGATGATGAAACAAATATACCGCATAGAGAGCTCTTCTGTCTCCTTGCCACCTTCTTCAGCTGGACCATCGATGATAACAATATACCATCAAATTCAGTAACATGGGTTTGAGAGAATGAGATAACGATATTCTGAAAGCCCAAAGACTACCAGTTGAAACGAAATTTGGTTAATTTCAGAAACATTTAGCTCAAAATGTGTGATGCATCTAGAGGATTTCTATTGATATTCCCCTCAAGAAAAAATGGAGATGTGGACACAATGAGCACTATTAGACCACAAACTAGTACTATAAGGCTTCCTCCTGAGGCATGCTGCCTTAAGGAGAGGTGCCCCATCTATTGCAATTAGCCAAGAACAGGTGAGCCGCAACTCAGCATATCGAAATTCATGCTTAGTATGAGCTAAACCATGGGCGTCTAATAAGCCGTTTATCAAAAAAGGGTTCAGACTCTGGGTATGGGTTCTAAGGCGAATAATTATGGGGAAATTAATTAACACCCTTTTTTTTTATTGGCACCGGGTGTCCAAAAACAACATCCCAACTAATCCCAGGGGTGCACAGGTCATCGGCAAAGGATTTCCCACAAGTGCACCTCGAGTGATTCAAAGAGAAAATCCCCCATTCTAATGGCCTCTAGAGATTGTTTGCACCCAATGGGACTTAAACCTTAAACCTTAAACCTGGGGGGATCATACCACCAAGCCCAAGGCCTTTACCACTTGAGCCAACCCCTAGGGGTTGAATTAATTAACACTGTTGAATTGGAATTTTAAAAGATGGTAAAGTAGCTCCCAGACGACAAATCCAAAATGCTGTTCCTAAGGATTCTTTAAGATAGTAATAGAGAATGAAATAACTAAAAAGTCTACAATACATGCAGCTTCACTTTGGACTTGGTTGGAACTCAGATATATCAATTGATGAGATGAGATCTAAAATAAAGTAAAACGATTTTTCCATGTAATCAACACTGTTAGCTTTTGCAGCCTGGTAATTAAATCCAACTTCCAGAACTTGATGACGGCGTGTGTTCATTAAATTTGGATTTTATCATTGTGTCATCCAATAATCTCTTATTGTACCATTGTACGAGCCAGAATTATTTCCCAAAGTCCTATATCCATCATGATGAACATTCATATCATAGCATCTTCAACAATTATCAGGTTTAACCAATAGGACAAACGATCAATTTACCATTTAAAGAAAATATATTCGAATGAGTCAATGACTATCCTCAACAGAATATGTGAACGATTCAATTTACAAAGGAACATAATTTGAGTCAGCATAAGGCAAAACATACCCATTCCATTAACTTCATCGATTTCCTGCCCCAACTCTGAACGGCAACACCATCGAACTCCTCCATCATCAAAATTGCAGTGTTCTCCCACAAGAGGCATCCAGAAATCAGCTTCTTCTGAATCAGTGCTCTCATCAGACAAATTCCTGACTGCAGAGATAATCTCATCAATTCCTTTGTCTTTTTCCTTCTTCTTCTTCTTCTTCTTCTTCTTCATTATACCATCCGTGGCCGGTTTTGCTGCTTTTTGGGGCTTCTGCCCACTCTTCTCTACTGAATTTCCATCTGAGGTTAACTTTTCTGCTTCCTTATCCTCTGTTCATATAAAGTCCATATTTCTCTTAAGAGGTTAACAATCATAAACATCTCTAGGCACCCTCGCTACACATAATCCTTAAAAACTCAGAAATCCGGAGGCAAATTTTGAGACACTACAAAAGTGAATGGATTATCAAAATTGGCTGATTATATATATTAAAAAAAGAATAACAAAAAGCATAAGAATTGAGGAAAAAACACGAACCTAATTTGTTAAGGAATCGTTTGCCATTGATGTGCTTCCATATATGTTCCTCGCACTTATTTATGGTGTCTCCCGTCAGCTTACATATCAACTTTGAACTGAAAACGGATCAGCTTACATAAGCATTTTGCTTCTTAAGCTTAGCACATAAAGGCTCAACATAATTAAGTTGAGATTTACTCATTAAAAAAATCTCAATTTCACTGTTGGGCACCCAGAAAACCTAACAACAATTATACACCAATCCGGCTTCAAATATGATTTTTAACGGAGGAAAATATAACTAGAGAAAGAGAGGAGGGAACTTTGAGTACCGGGAAAGAGGATCTTGCTTGAACATGTTGAGTGGAGGTTTGTTTTGGGACATAGCGACGTCGATGAGACCCAAACGACACCGTTTGGACGGAGAGTAGGATTCCATGTCTTTGGCGAGCACTTCGTGACCAGTCTCCACACACTTGAAGCGGCCATTCACGAGCTCTGTGAAGGTCGGTGCGGCCAGCAGGTTGTTCCCTTCCTTGTTCGATGACTTCTCTTCACTCGTCGTCATAGCTACGGTGACTGATAGCCCTGGTACATGTGTGCGCGCGCGGGAGAGAGAGCACACCCTTGTTGCCTGTTGGCACGTTAAAACGGCAGCGCACCACAAATTAATAGATATAGAAATATAAGAAGATTTTACATCATTTTTTTAATATTTAAATAATATTCAAAATTGAAAATATTTCTCACCCATTCTGTACGTTAAATTTCAGAAAATATATAAAATTGTGAGAATCATAAATTTATTTTTGTAACATATTTCCAGTTCTCAAAGCACTCGCCATTGTCTCGTTTCACCACGATGGTCGGACAAGTGGTTGGGACGAGTTTGAAATGATCGAGGTGAGCCATCCATGTGAAGCTATTCAACTGTCAAGTACGCGAAATGAGCCATCCATGTGAAGCTATTCAACTGTCAACAGCTTTCGCGTACTTTCCGCCAATGCTAAATGGTCATGTTTGACATGAACTCCCTGAAATTGGCCCAAGGCGGTCTTATAAAAGTTATCTGCATCCGGCACTGTTGCTAGCCCTATGACTAGCCAGAGGATTTCAGGTGACTTTTGGGAGCATTTCTATGCAGGAGGATTGAGTGTTCATTGGGTGGTTTGGATTAAAAGAAAACTGGCGAGTAAGCATGGCTTGGAGATACCTCAGCCTGGTTTAGAACCAAATGAAGGATTAACGTGGCACCTTTATCAGCTAATCGTTATGTATACTTCATCTCATTGTATGCTGATGAATTAATCCGGATAATTACTGATCCAACACGATTCTTTTTTTCTTTTTTCCATGGCTCGTGAAATACTTGAAAACAAGCAAGCTCTGTGCAGCCAACCAGAGTAAACCTTGATAACTTCCAATTGTTATTAATATCTCGTAAATGGTACATCTTTCCCCTGATATTAGATTTTCAAAGAGGACAGATGAATCATGAGATTAAAAACCGCCAGCCTCGCCGTCACTGTGCACTTGAAAATGTTCTATCCTATACTGTGGATCTGTTCATCATTGTTGGTCCAAAACTTTTGGGAGCAAGCAACAGATTAGCGAGGCATTAGAAATAACTTTTGGTAATCGACTCTTCCAGCTCTTTGAAGTCCCATGCATCATCTGCTGAATATTCGCCTGCAAAGGTGTGAAGTGTCATCAAATTCCTAACGTGTTTTGCATCCACAACTAAAATTGTGATAATTTTCTTTAAACATGCCTTCTGAAATCTGTGATCTGTTTTTACCTCTAAAGAAACAAAATTTGTGTATCACAGACTTCCATTTTCATGTTCAAATTCCCTCTATGTATTTTCATTGCAGAGAAATAAAGAGGATAGAGATGAAAACTTAATTATCCAATAGGTTTTGTTTCCGGCAATTTTTAGTTGGTTCTCTTTTCCTTCTAATATGGCATCATAGCTTTCTGCTTTGAAGGAAAATAAGGCAAAATTCTACGAATGGATTGCATGCACTACTAAGAAAAAGATTATCAACCAGCAAAAATTATCCCCAGAGATGTCAAACTGAGAAACTATAGATTTAATATATATATTAAATATCTTTTATACAAGTTGGAAAGAAGTAGTTCGTTGGTGTAATATTATTAGAATCCGCCAGTTTACAGATATTTGTTTTGGGAAGTATTTAATATTTGAATTTAAACTTCCAGAAATTTTCAGTATAACGTAAAATATTAACAAAACAGAATTTGATCAGCACTTAAAAATAAACTTCAACATCAAGATGAGGGCACTTACCAATTGAATCCCTTCGAAGAGCAGTTAAATGAGCACAACTGTAGTGAAGAAGTATGTTAGAGAAACTTCAAACTCAAAACAAAAATTATAAAACCTATATCAACCTGCATTTAGGAGACTTAAGTTCCCACTATCTTCCATTCATCTTTAGCATTTCTTTACTCAAAAGTGTGCATGTACTGTCTCTCTCTCTCTCTCAAAATTTACATATTGATAATAGAAGGTTTGATAAAAGACACATTTTTCCTTAAAGGCTAAAATTGGTAAGCAAATGTGGTTATTGAGTGTTATAGCAAGGTAACGATGATAGTTGCTCTAGTCATCATAAAGTCCTCTCTTACAAAGCTCTTACAGCCATCTGTTCAAGCCTTTCTGGACTGCAAAGTGGGAGCCAACCATTTTTACAACAGAAAAACTATTGGTAAGATAGACTAATGAGGGGATACATTAACTGGGTGAGTCCAATAAAGTGATTACCTGCCAAGAGCCTTCCCAAAATCTGCACATAGTGAACGTATGTATGTACCTTTGGAGCATGTCACCCGGAAAATCAGATTTTGCCTGTAAAGATCTCACTTAAAATTAAACCAGCTTCAAATATGGCTAACAGATGACAGATTATACATGAACTACATATCTCTCTAAGATGATTTAGAAAACACATCCTTCAAATTAAGTGGAAATGGAATTACTCTAGCACCAACTTTTTCTTAAAGCATGATCGATATTTTCTCATTTCATCATCGTGTGTACATGGCAGAAAAAATGTCAGAAGTTCTAAAATGTGGAATTACAGATGAATTTCAAAATGTATTTGACTCAGACTTCCGAAGCCCAAGCATATAGGTGTAATTCATGTCCCGTAGCTATCATGCTGTTTATTAGCTGTTTCTTATTTACTTACATATGTTTATGAGAGAACCAAACCTTCAAACTTACTACAGGACCCAGCTAGCAACCTACCTCTGTGGAACCCCTTGATCCCTTGAATATGATGAAATAGAATTTAACTAGGAATGTATCTCCCTAGATTTTCAGTGTAACAAATGTTATTGTGCACATAATACACAGTAAAGTTTACTTTGATCCATCGTTTTAGGATTTGGAACCAATGCACACATCAAGAAGACTAGAACAAATGAAGTGCATTCCAGGTGTACAATATACCTTGATACTATGAAATATAAACGTGTTTTTCACAATGTCAACTATAATGGATCAAAAAGGCCAGAGTTTGTCTAAATCCAAGCAAAATGTAGGTACCTGTCATCTAAGCTACGCTCAATATCAAACCGGAAAATTGAAATCCTTCTAGGTGAAAGTTCAATGCTTTCTCCTCTTCTTGCTTTCTCATACATCTTTTCTCCTCCAACCTGTCAAAGAAATTGAAACTTGTAATATGTATCATGAGATCATGATCTATTTGCATAAAATATGCGCAGACACAGAAGTCATATTTTTCATACATCTTTTGTTGTTTGTGTAGGTCATTCAGGTTGCTGAAAGTGTTTTAAAAAAAAAAAGATGTATATCTATTTATTAAAAAAATAAAAAGTATGATAGATGTACAATCAATGCCTTCTGAACAATGTCTAAGTCAGAACTAAGAAAATTGTCAGCATAAAGATCCATCCCTCATTTGGGCAGAAATGCTTACTTTGATAGCAGAGAACATCGGGGGAACTTGCCAAATTTCCCCACAAAAGGAGGCAGCAGTTTTCTTTATCTCCTCATCTTTGATATGCTCCCAAAGCTCCCGCTGAATGACCTGCACAAGAGGGACATCCCTGAGTGAACATTTGGACCATATGACGATATTAATTACATCTTACCAAGAGATAAACAATCATGTTCCAGATAACAATAGAAGGTCATCCCACCAAACCGTCTAGTCTAAACACTGTTGAGATGAGATTATGAACATGGATAAAATGGAAATCTGCATGCACTGTATCATGTCATTGAGTTTTAGACTGTCCATAACTTCCATTTCTCAATACAAGGATGCATAAAAATACCTTCTTGCTGAGATTATAATCAATAATCATAAGTGTCCTCGTCGTAATCCATTTGCACCCTCGGTGCAATTAAATTGTGAGCGTCTATCTTTAACGTTGATGGCATAATTCACTTATGCAGCATCTAGTAGACCCATATGGCTTCATTGTCAGCATTAGAAAACGGTTGCTATGGAAGCTAAAACCAAGTTTATTTTCTTAGAGTCAGCAAAAAATTAGTTTCAAGTAACTATCTGTTGTTTTCTCAGTTATGCCTCAAACTCATTCAATCTGGCCAAGATAGCAGGTAGTTGATCAACAAGAGAGCCCTCTTGCTAAAATAATCATTGTGCATGTATACTGAAGATAAGGAACAATAGTTATTCAAAAGAGAGTAACACACCGGTGAATCAGCATCCCAAGTTGAAGTGGCCTCTCCTAGTCGGAAAACCCCACTATAGCCCTTAATCATACCTTGATATCTGCAGTACAAACAGTCAAAGTCTTCAGAGAGTACACCAGATTAAATTTGAAAGGAGAAACAAGTGAGTATCAATCTAACTGCTATAACTTGTATAAGATTCTTATTTTTCTTTTTTATAGGTGTCAGTTTACAAAGAATCATTAGCATGTATGAAAATTTAAAAAAAGGACCCGGATTTGTTTAAGATTCATAACTTGCCTTTCTACCAACTTAGTGGCTTTACCAACACATACAATTAATAAACCAGTTGCCATTGGATCAAGGGTTCCAGCATGCCCTACCTGTTACACCAAAAAAAGGAAGAAAAAAAATGTTAAGATGAGCATTTACAGAAGGTGTACCTACATGCATATGCAATAGCAAAAAGGTACCTTCTTCACTTTAACTAGGCGACGTAGCTTTCCACAAACTGTAAATGAGGTCCATCCTGTCTTGCAATATAAATCTTGTTATATTCTGATTGATGGAAGCGTATACCTCATAATGCTAGGACTTTACTTCTAACTTTAAAGAAAATTTCAAGCACAGGTACATTAAAAGATCTGAGAATTTAGATAAATTTTCCTGCTAATCCTCGATTGAGTGAGCTAAGGGAAGACCACAATCTGCTGCTGCAACATTCTATGGAGGGCCTGTGTTTCTAGTAATTTATAGGCAAATGAGTTTTTTTAATATCCCATTGAACATCCATTCCGTCTTCCACTCGCACTTGCAGCAGCTTCACCCAAGACCAAATAATATTCATTCTCAATTCTCAATAACGTGTCGGAGTTATATATCCCCCCACTTCTGTAGTTGTGCCGTTGTGGGCAAATAATTCTCACAACCATTGAGTTTCCCTACAGCTTCTACGATTCTCACTCCCCATCTCTAATTATTATTGCTCTAAATCATTTCTTACGTCCCCCATTTTTCTAAAAATCTGTACTTCTAACATTTTTGTTAATCACGCAGGCATTATCCAAAATGTTCAAGTAATAACTGATGATAATAGATGCCTCATGTAAATTATGTATCGCATCGAGTATACCAATGAAATTATGGACTCACCTTTGGGTTTGTTCACTAAAATCACCGTGCCGCACGGACTATCCCATCTTGGCGGAAGCTCCATACTCCTCGTCACAAGGTATGGCTCCCCATTCACGACTTCACCATTCTTTTTGGGAACTTTATTCAAACACTTAAAGAACTCCTCTACCTTCTTCTCCGTGACATCCTTACTCGCATCCTTCTTTGCTATTTCCTCCCTACCCTTTTGTTCTCCTTCTTCGTCAAAGAAAACCAACTTCTTACTATCCCCTCCCTCGCCGCCATCCCCACCGTTCTTCTCCCCACTCTTAACACCAACTTTCTTTTTTACCTTCCCCTTCGCATTATTTGCATTCGATTCGCCGGGTTCAAGAAATGCCTTGTCGAGGCAATGATCAGGAAAATACTTCTTCTCCAACTGATAGACCATCTTGTAATGCTTCTCCTTCTCCCATGGATAAGCAAAAGTATCGTAAAAATACAACTCCTCCTCTCTCTCATGCAATCTATTAAACTCCACCACCTCAGGCTTCAGTTCCACAAACCCCTCCTCGTGCCGCTTACTATCGGAATCCGAATCCGACCCATACATCCTCTTCCTCCTCTTATTGTAGTACTTCCTCATAGACTTGTCCATTTCCAATTTTTCCGAACTGGGTCGGTTTGTTGTGCTCTCTGATAACAGCTTTTCATCCACCCAGTCCTCGAAGCCTTGTTCCGAAACGGGTTTCTCTGGTGAATCAAACTCGGGTGAGTAGTCTGGGTTTGACTTGCGTACGCGGGCGGGGGTGTGGCGAGGTTGGGACTGAGTTGGGCGGTTGATGATCATATCGTACTGAAGAGGAAATTGGGTGGACGTGGTGGAGAAAAAAAGCGAAGAGGGAGATAGCGAAAAGAGGGTATTGTCAATAGGTTTCGGTAGTGAGAGAGAGATTACTCGCGTCGAGGAAGTAATCATGGATCTGGGACGGAAGAGAAGGGAGGATACGTAAGTTAGGGTGAGAGACTTGCCCATTTGCGGTGACGAATGACGATGATGATGATGATGATCAGGTTGCTGCAATCAGGGGAGAGGGTTTTAGCATGGTTTTCCAGCGGATGTTTTCTGGCCAACGCTTTGGAAAGGGCTGGCAAATGAGATTTCGATCTTCCTTTCCTTTGATTTACCGTAGCATACCATTCGAGTGAAAATAAGGAAAATGATAATCCGCAATCGAATATAGTTTTTTTATTTTTTTGACGCAATAATAATAGTATTTTATTTATTAAGAATGGGAAAAGAATTATCTCAAGAGAGGAAAACCGTCGTTGCTCTTACTATGGAAGATTTTATTTATAAATCATATATTTAATAAAATTTAAGTATTATCAATCAATTTTTATTATATAAGTTATGTGAACTGTATATTCAATGTACCGGCTTAAAAATCGATTAATTATATTATTATTGTGATATTGTAACCTATGAAAACTCAAAATTTCAATGCAATTTATCCACTCACATCCATTAATAATATCGTTATGCTACAGTAAAATAAGAGTAACGATATTTTTTTATTTAATAAATTAGATAATATAATGTTAAAAATAAAAAAATGATAATTACAGTCGTAATTTTACAAGCGCCATGTAATCATTTTTAAAAAATTATTTAAATACGGAATTCATATAAAAATAAAATTAATTTTTTAATAATAAATTTCATTTTTTTTAAATAACTATACAGTACTTATATATATTATAACTGTATATAACGTTATTAAAAAAAGAGAAATACTTTTTGCAGTCGGAAAATGCAGTCGGCATGCAGTCGTGGAGAAAAAAGTGAATTAATACGGGACCTACGTGAAAAAAAAATTATTTTTATAACTTTTTTTTATTCATGTAGGTCCCCCTGAATATAAAATAATTTTTTTATAATTTTTTTTTATTCATTCCGTACAGCAGACTACACGTCGACTGCATTTACCGACTGCATGTAGCAAAGCCCTTAAAAAAAATACAACACTAAACGTGAATGTTAATGTTGTTAATGTACATTATTAGAAAGTGAAGAAATTAAGGCTTCATATTAGGATTTTTTCAACCTGCGCCAAAACGGACCGAACTTAATTGTATAGGCTTTTAAGTAATTTTTTATATGATATTTATAATTTTTTAAAGTAGTTATATAAATTAAAAGTAAATAATTTTATAATTTTTTCTTAACTACTTCGAGTCTGGAGCGCCTCATGGTTGCTTTGGAAAGGAGTACAATTTATTAGAAGCGGAGACGTTACCGATGCCAACCCAAAAAGAGGGACAATTTGGGTTCTGGCCAGACGGCGTCTTCTAGATAAGACTGACAAAAGTTTGAACTCGCGCGCGCTCCGCCGCTTTCCCTCTCAATTTTAATCTACCACTACCAGTAAGATTTTGAATTCCAAATTTATTCCAAAAGATTTCTAATTTTCATTTTTGGACACTCGTATTTCGTTTCACTTCTATGGTATAGGATATTTTTAATCCGCGCTCTTGGGGGCATGGAGTCGGCGACAACCTGTTGGGAAGCCGACGAGGGGTGGGAACTTCATAACGATGATGGCTTCGTCTACAAGCGCAAGAAGAGCCGCGGAGACCCTCTGGCGGCCGAACAACCCGCAACGAGCACGGATCCCCAGGCGGAGGAGAGGAACCGGAAGGAGCGGAAGAGGAGGACACTGCTGAAGCTGAAAGCCCGGTACCAGAGAGAGATCGACCAGTGGGAGCTTTTGTCGAACAGCTTGCGTGCAACGGAGGAGAAAGCCGGTCACAGCCAACGTATACAGAAACAACAAACAGAACGCGATGGACTAGCTCAAACGGCGGCGCTCGGTGCTTCGTCTCAGTATTTGCCGGAGTTTGTTGATGGGTTACTCGTGGATGAGCTTCTCTTGCAGGTAATTTCTTCGGTTGGTCGTTGGTTATCTGCTTTTGGACCGCTAATTGACACTATTTGGTGAAGTTGAACTGAATTTGTTCTTTTTGCCACGGGAAAACTGAACAAAATTGAGGGTTCTGATCAATTTTGCTCATTGTTTCATTTTCATGGTCATGAATTGCTGCGCGAATTTTCTTAGTTAATTTCTCATTAAGCCCTCGCTCGCGTTCGGTTATGCTGGAATTTTGAATCCTGCATTCAATGATCTATTTTCTTTTTCCCTTTTTCATTGCTATGTAATTGTGGTCCCTTTTTTTTTAATAAGTCTCCACTCTTTTAAAATTCGAAACTTTTGAGTCCCTTTTATGTTCTATATTCCATCTTATGCACGGAACAGAGATGAATTGTCGTGCAAAGAGAGACTTGTGGTCTTTAAACAGAAGCAGGGGGCTTCTTTACGCTTACAAACTACTCTAAAATCGGCCTTTTGGTTGAACTGGTTGACAATGCAGGTGGAAGCCCAGGAAGCGATAATAGGGGATATTTCAAATTTATGCGATGTAGCAGAAGCTATGTGCAATGCACAGGAGGAGCTATTGAAACAATCTTTAATCGATCTTCCAATATGGGCTTCACCGCATGAGCTCATCGCATCACTTTGTGATGATTGAATTTCTTCGGGATGGTTTGCATCTTCGACCCTGGAAAGGAAAAGGTTGAAGCCAAGCCTTCCACTGGTATGCCTGATGTCGACTTATAACAGTAATTTTTGTGCTCCAAGAAAGCCTTGCTTCTGTAAGCTGTTGCCATGTATAATTCTTACTTTCGGACAGATAGGGAAATTTTTTTAGTTATTTTTTATTTTTTTAGATCATGTGTTTTATTAGGAGCTGTGTAATTGGATTAACCATCTAGTGAATGAACGGTAGATGGGAAATGCCTAGAGATGAGGGTAACAATTGTGTCATGAAGTAACTTAAAACGACGCAGTTGCATTGTTGGCCGAAAGCATGGTCACCTTGATTTCAACTACTCTTCTGTGCCATTTGAAAGCTGAAAAATCGAAGGCTAGATTTGCTGCTTGTTTGAGTAGAGAGAGATCATTTAACCACGAGTTTTGTTACATATAAGCACAATCGCGTACTAATCTGTATACCAATACTAATTTATTCATACTTAAAATTTAAATTAACACTATTTTTAATAAAATCTATTTTTTAACCAATTACATCATATTGATGCACAAATTAATACATAATTATGCTTACAACTATATTTTTCCTTTAACCACAAGTGAAGGAGTCACCGAAGAACAGTTCGTTTATTTAATTTGTACGTTGAACGACCAATCTAGATAGATAAAATGAATGCTACACAAGTTTGGCACGAAATTCAAGCTCAGCGAACCTGAAGGGTCTTTCGAATTTCCATTCTTTATTCTGCAAATTATATCGGTATCCCCCCTCTATTGCGTGGTGAAAGGGCCTCTTGGTACAGCAACGAGAAAGCTTTGTAACGAACAATACTCAACTCGGGGTGGCATTCATTTACATTACATGTTCTTATGTAGCCGAAATCAGTTGAAAAAACAAAATGTGCTGCCTTATTAGTGGATATGTCTACAATGAAACGCCAACATTAAATGCAAAAAAATAAAAAAAAGTTTTGAACGAATAAGAAGTTATCAGCTTTATGGGAGGGAGATGTGGGGAGGAGCCCCTGATTTCAACACTCTTAGCTTTTTTAGGGTTTGAAGCTCATCAGCATTTAGACAAGATGAAACAACTTCCACTGGTACGACAATAAAACCAGCTTTCTGGCATTCATCCTCCAGAAGCTTCACTTGTGAAGGCCCGTCTGGGCAAAATGCAATTACAGCTCCACCACTACCTGTAAATTTTGATGCAGCACCCACCTTTCGTGCCACCTCCACCATTTTTATATTTAAATCGCCAAGGGCATCATCACCAAACATGCTCCTGTACAGTATTTAAACAACAATATTCAGTAGCAATAGAAGCAATATACGCGTGTATGAACTCGTTGCAAGACAGTTGTTTGATGATACACTGTGTGTGTGTGTCTCAGACTACCATCAGCTTTCTGTCATCTTTTCCAAAATAGATGTTTAACGGTTAACCACTACCAGGGGAAATCTTTCCATGCATATAAAAGCAGAAAAGCAACAATATGGTGGAGTTGGGCAATTTGTGTCAGAATTATAATAATCATCCGCAGGGTGATTTGAACAGTATTTGTATAAATTTCTCACCTTCGGAGATCAAAATTAGAATTCATGAGTTTTGCAAGTTTGGAATGGTCCTTCTCAAGTAATGCTGTTCTTCCTTCTTTTGCTACATTTGCAACTTCTAGCATTGATGATACTATAAACTCATCGCCGTTGAGCCACCTTTGGTGTACAGTGCTATGAACCTGCACTTACAAGTAATGCTTACATACAATTCTCTCCCATTACAACTGCATCCACATAACTACACAAAAAAAAAAAAAACAACTGCTTTCAAATGAATTTGTCATAGAGCTCAGCATTTGAGTGCTAGAAGGCTAGTTCATAACTAGGCTTTCAATGAAGTTGTTGACAAAGAAAAGATGGCAGTGAAAACCCTTGACAAACCAGCACATGGTATGAAACATTGAAGTTATAAACATAATATTAGTGAATATGCTCTCTCATGCTCCTGTACTCTCTCTCAAAAAGAAAAACAAGACAAAATATACCAAAGATGGGAGAAGCTAATGCGACACTCATAACCTTGGAATAGACTATCAATCAATCAGTTTGAAAGACCGCACATTCTTTACCCACGGATGCACAAAAGTAGATGACAAACAGACAAAAATAAATATCTGGCATTATCACTAAGTATTGAAACAAAAACTAGTTCAGATGTGAAAATTAAAACTTGATGGTTTGACTAAAGTTCTCTTTGTTAAAATAAAAATCGATGGCAAGGCCATCGAACCAAGTTTAGAAACGAGGACTATAGCTCCTATCCAACCAGATGGCAGGAACAATGTGATTCAGGCAAAATGTAGGATATGGAACTTCTCCAATACAAAGCTAAAACTATTGCACGCCCCTTTCTTCAAGACTATCTCATGCGCAAATCAGATTTTTGAAAACATGTGTAACCACATCAGATGAGAATGGTAGCTCATATAAAGCATTTTTGTATATAAGCACCTTGTATAAAACATAACTAAAGATAAAGACGATGATAAAGATAGGATGAAAAATGAAGCTGGGCTTCAATACTAACCTTCCCTGAATCACTAGGATTCTCAGCATAGATAAGATAAAGAGGAGGGAGAAGACTAATATCCATGGGTTTATAGATGCCATGCCCTAAGTCATCCATGTATTCCTTGCTAAAGTCCTACATAAGAAACTCAAATGTCTAATTAACTGCATTTTATCATTAGATGTGCATTATCTGTCAAAAATTCAAATCATGTACCATGTAAACAAGACCCCCATAAACCTGTGCCACCCGGTCTTGGAGACCGGCGACAATTCCAAGTTCCTGCTCGGCAGCAAGGACAAGATTAGGCCTGACCTCCACCTTAATCAGATGCCTAACTTTGTAGAAGTCAAGAAGGCAGCTTAGGGCGGCACATACAATAGCACTTGAACCTGAAAGTCCTGTCTGAAATGTCAAAATTATAACTTAAGCCATATGATGCAATATCGAAAGAGTCAAATATGAAGTCCTAAATAATTAGTACTCCTATTGAAAAGAACAATAATAACAACAAAAGGACAGTGCAAGACTTATGGTCACATAAAATCACAACTACACTGCAACAAAATCGGGAAGTGAAGATGTTCGCAATTTTTTTTCAAGTAATTGTGGAGTTTCGAACTCATGCCCTCAAAATTAACATAATAATACCAACACTAGATGTTTGCAATTAATTTTGTCCACGGGGAAAAAAGGATAATGTAAAATACAGTTCTAGAGGCAGGGATGGTATCTTTCTCATTTTATGTTCACTTCCACCGTTGTTGAAACTATAACCATAAAAAATAAATCAAAGCGGAAAAAGAACTCAATCGAAGAGACTATGTATTGGATCCTAATGCGTCAAAGTAACATTCAATTAAAATATATATTGGGAGACATAAGATATCTGTTCTTACATGTACAGCGATGAGCATAAGCACATTAGAAAAGGCAAAAAATAAAGCTCATGCTTATGTATCCTGATGCTGAAAGAACCATTTCACTCACCCTACTTTTTACAATGAAAAATTCTTTTACTTCCAGGCAGTGTCTAAAAGGAAACCCTTAAAATAAGGGGGCCTACATTGCATTATTCAATGAATCAATGCTGAACGAAGAATTCATTGTAGATTGGTAAAAACTAGAGATTCTAAATAATCAGTAGAAGGCGGAGTAAAATGACCAACCACAAAGATTTTCCCAAGAATTTCCTAACAAAAAGATTGCATAAGTCCCTGAGGCCAACAAAATGGGCGTGCAGAAAACACTATATTTCACAAACAAATACTTATAAAAAAAATTATATTTCACAAACAAACATAGTAAGAAGGGATATACTAGCACAGCATAATTGACACAATAATGATCACACAAAGTGATAAGCAATCTGTTGTAGGACTGTTTAAATCTCTACCTGGCGAGGGATATTGGTGTCATACGAAAGAGTGAAATTTTTCCCACAAATATCAATCTCGTTCTCTTTGCAATAATTATAGAAAACTTTACAAATCGCCATAAGCAATCGTACACCTCCATAATAACCTTCATTATTCAACCGATTAACCTGTAAACAAGGAAAGCATGTTATTAATCCTCATGTTTGTATCACGTAGGACTAAGATGAATATGGACTTGATGACCACAATACTCTTCATTGTTCATGATCAAGACCACAATACTCTTCATTGGTCATGCGTGCGTGCATGTGTGTGTGTGAGGGAGAGAGAGAGCAATGGAATAACACATAAATGGTCGAGTTAGTTATATGAAAAAATTGATTTGGAGGAGATAATGGCTAAATATAAGATAACAACATAAGAACAGCATTGCCTAATACAACCAATCTAATGAATCTTCATGCATATCTCAAAATACTTATTAGAAGAATACAGATATTAAATGTTATCTTCTCAATCTGTAAAAAGAAACACATAAGTTCATAACTAGTTAAATGGCATCCCAGATTCTAGTAGAATCTTTCTACTGACGATAATTGGCAAGACCAAAATAAATCATTAAATCCTCAGCATCCAACCATATGGAAACTAGAGCACAATCGGGATAAACTATGTTTGTAAGGGAAGACCCCCGGTCCTACATTATTACTTCAGTCAATGCAGCAGGTTAAGTCACCGATTATAGAGCAGCAACGCAGGAATCCTTCTCCTCATTTTGCTCTATCCAGAGCCATATATAACGCTCAGTTTACATGGGCTTAAATAGGACTGATACGGCACCATAAATATCGGTACTTGCATTAAATGAACAATTAAACTCTGAAATAAAGATCTATTTAAGAACTGGACCTTTAATGCTATAAATCCCACCCAACTTTAAAACAAAAGATAAGCAAGTTTTTCCCCAAAAATCGAGTTTCAAACAGCGATGGGTAGCTAATACCAAATTGAGCAGATATTTGAGATTCTCGTATCTTGCAAGCAATATTATATTGAATACACCTTAAGAGAAAATAATTGGTAAAAACAGTTAACCGACAATTCAAGGACACGGATCTTTTACTTCCAAGTGCAACATTGCATATCAAGCTCACTTTACAAAAGACAGACGTGCACAATCATGGAAATGTTATTTATAACTAGAGAGAAATAGTGAAAGACAGGGAGAAAGGGAGGACCAGGTGATCGAGGCAGCGGAACTGGACGAGATCGTGGGTTGGGTGGGGCTTTATGACGAGCTCATCGGAAGGCTGCAATTGAACTGAGGCCCAGAAGTTGCCGAACGTGAAGGAGATAGTACGGCCATAGTAGACGTCGCTGGGGTTTCCGAGCAGTCCCACCCTCGCATAGGCCTTGTGCTCGATCGCATTCGAAATGGAAACCGGAAAAGTACTTTGCGTACCCATCGAAATTACAGATACCACCTATTCAAACGTTCTCAATCTGAGCTCGTTCCTGTCTCTCCCTCTCTCTCCCTATCTCAGATATATATGTATATCTCTACGTCTAGTCCGTCAGCATACCACGTCAAACCTCGGGATCTTTGCTGAATTTGACATTTGTCTGCTAATATTAGCGTTGGATTAAAGTTGTCGTCAAGCTCAGTAAATATCTTTTCTAAAACTAAGATAATTACTAAATATAGATAGAGATAGAAAGAATTTTTTTGTGAATAGAAGTTATGCTATCGTCCTTATCAAAGAAAGAGTCCAAGCACTAAGTAATTTCTCTTCTTTCTTTTTTTAAAGTCTCTCACACGTTTATATATCACTACCACAAGTACGAAGTATCCAGGCGGAAAAATTGGGAAGTACAGAAGGAGCCCACCCTAGCTGGTAAACCTAACCCAAATTGACCAACTCGTGGAAGTCCATCTCAAAATCATCGATCTTACCCTTTAGAGCATTGGCGGATTGTCAAGTCTAAAGTTTAACTAAAATTTCATTTTTTTATTGTTGTATCAAGTTTTAGTTAGATAAGTTTATATTGGACTAGTCATTTTAAAGATAAAATAATGATATAATATTATATATTTTAATAATATTCATTTTTTTTTATAAATATATTTCCTAAACAAAATCATTATATATTTTATCAATTATATATATAAATACACTTCCTGAAGCAAATACAAATATACGGCAAATACATTTTTTGAAGCAAAGCAGTCTAGATTTACAATTCTATACATTATTACATTGCCAACACAATATAAACAACACGGTCCACAAATTAACTCAACATTCCATAAAAATCACATTGCCCACATAATATTGAGCAACACAGTTCACAAAACAGTCTACAAAATAATGCCTCAAACTTCTCCATAAACTTTTAAGTACAGCCCTCCTTTAATGGACGTAGCATCTTGACAGCCACTTCATGATACTCCTCAAAATCATGACCCAATTGGTGACCCAATTTGCAGTATACTCCACTGGATCAAAAAAAAAATGCATAGGCTTGAAACATAAAGAGCTTAATGCCATCATCAAACAAACCTTCCCCATATCATCATCAAACAAACCTTCCTCATATCAATTTGGTTTATCTGATGACCCATGATCATGTAAATCATCACTGGGCAAATCGACACATGATCATGTAAATCATGAACAAACCAATAACATGATGAGAATATTAACATGCTAGATCAAGAAAGGGGAAAAACCAACCAAACAGAAAATCCAAAGAAAAAAAACAAAAAACAGAAGATTGCAAACAAAGAGTATATGGACTCTGCAATAGGCATACACCACGCATACATTCAAACCACCAAAAAGCCATGAACTTGCTTTCCCAACCCAACATACTTTTTCCACGCAACAGACCAAGAATTTTCCAACACATTGAAGAAAAATAAAAGAGCCAAATAACAGTCCATTTACAACAATGTCAAGCAAAAACCCCAAACAACATGATCAAGCAACGTCAAACAATTCTAAAGGGTCCAAGCACTTCCAGATTACACTATGCCACCAATTTCTCGCCCAAACGCAAGAAAAAATACAAGCAAAAAGCTATCGTATATGATTTTATCTTAAAAAAAAAAAAAAAAATTCTATTACCCAAACAGGGGCAATGGTAACGTCGGATTCGTGGAGGAAGAACCGCTGGCGTGAATGGTGGAGCAAATTGATGCATTCCAATCCTAGAGCAAGCCGATGTTCGGTCAAGTGATTCGACCTGGCTGGGCAAAATAGGACACGAAAAAATACTCAGTAAATCGGAGAAGAGGGAGAGAAGAGCGAGGAAGAGAGACTTACCATCGATAGCTCGAAGACGATGGCGTTTGCTAGAGAAGGCAATCGGTGGACCTGATTTGAGGCTGTGGGACGATGAAGGCCGAATGGGGGGAGCACTTCGTTCGGGAAAAGCTGCAGAGGAAATATTGTGATTTTGGAGAAAACGATAAACTGAGGGAAAGAAGAGAGCCGGTTGAAGAAAAATAATAAACTAATCTTTGGACTCGGTACAATAGCTCTTTAAGTCTGGCGAGGACCCAACAATTACTGTAGCATTTATGTCAAACTTTTAAATTTTGAATAGGCCATTGCAGATGATTATTGTATAAATGCTGACTATTTTAGACTTGCATATGTCAATAGCCAATGGCTAGACCATTGCTAATGCTCTTAGTTGAAGTTTAAGCCCAGTTAAGATCTCCATTTTTCACCAAACAAAAACCGTATGGACCAGATTCGTAGCAAGACTTGTTCAAACATGTTATGGCCCAAATCAACATTATGGTAAGCCCAACAGTCAACCCCTAGGCCCTATATATACATTCCAGGAATCCAAATTCCAAATTCATGAATTGCTGATGATAATGACAATGTACGTAGGACAAGGGAAGATTTTTCCTCTCGATTATTTACAAAGAATTGAAAAGGCAAGCCATTGATCTGCCATCAAAGAAAAGTGAAAGGAAAAATTACTTTCTTCTTTGTTGTTTAAAACTTTTAAAGGCATGCTGTACTGTATCGGTCTCATGACGTTATTTTATTCATATAAGAGAATATAATCGGGAGGTCATTTATGTGGTCAGCTAAGTTTAAAATTATGGGCCGGGCCATGATATACACAAAGTACGTACACAACTAGATAGGTTAAAGCTAGGACGACTAAGTACTGCTGAAGAAATTGTTAAAACAGTCGAACAGCGTTGCCCGGCCAGCTTGCTGTCTGAATGACTTCGACATTTTGTGCAGCAACTTCGGTTTTGTCATCCATGATTTATGGTTTTTGACGAAAGGATAGATACAAAAAGATAAAATTCTAGCTAGCTAGGGAGGTGATGCCCCAACAGCTAGCTAGCTGTGGGACGATGTCCTCGGCCAGGCTTCTTCTGTCACATTAAAAACTTTAGCTTGAAGCTTCAATTATGTACAGTTTTAAGATTAGATAACTACTATTAATGTTATATAATAAGATAAATATATATATATATATATATAATTTTAAGAAATACAGAATAATGCAATTAATTGTGAGTAGCATGCATGGGTGATTTCAGCCCAACCTTAATGATCAGCTTATTTGTCATATTACGATAACCAGGTTGCAAGGTTCTTTCTTTTTTATTTTGTCTTTTAAGTAAAAATAGCACCAGGGAAAAGACAGATTGATTTATAAGGTTATGTTACGTTTGGACATAATTATGAGAATTAATCTCAAAATTTTCAAAATTTTTTATAATTTTATTCTCAAACATAAAACAATATTCTCAATTTCAATTTTTTCATTTAATGATTATCTAATCATTACTTAAACACAAAAATTAATACAATTTTTACAGATTTAAACCAAAAATTATATATTAAAAAATTTATTCAAACAGTTTTATAATTTTGTAATATAATATTTTTATTCAAATTTTTTTCTCCTTTAATCTTTTATATTTCCGAAATCTAATAAAACCTCTTCACTCAAACTATTTAACTACTATTCACAAAATTCTAAATTCTAAAATACTCCAATGTCCAAATTAACATGCCCTAAAAATCTTTGAAAAATGCTTGTCACGTCAAATTATAAAACTATATATTATAATTGTTAATCTTACAATTTATTCTCTTTACAGCTTGTAGATCTAGTACTTTTTTCTCATTCTGCTTCTGACCAAACGAAGTTTAAAAAAAAAAAAAAAAAAGAATTGTTTGCGGAACCTTCTCAATATATATATATAGAACTCACATTTATATGAGAAAGTCCTGGCCTGTATGTAAAATATCATGCAAATGATGCAGACTGCATACATAAATACTAGATCAGAACGCTAAAGTGAAAGCAGACAAAAAAGCCATGCCAATTTGGTGGGTGATGGGGATGAGACTAATTATTAACTGCGCGCATGGGTAGAAATTAAGCTGATCATGAGGTATGTAGGTGGGATTTTACAAAATTTGATGAACAAACCTAGGCGCTATCCGGCCGATTTGTATATGAGCCATATAATACGCAAGCATGCAGCCAGTTCAAAGATCATCATTATTTTACAATACCAATTGCCCTGATTTTCTAAAAGATGCCTAGCTAAGATAGTATTGAGATTAACGCTTTTGGTTACTTCAGCAGTACTGTTGAAGTAGTAGTACTCCACCATCTTGTGAATTTTGGCTTGATTGATCAGAATAATTAAAGATGCAATATGTGCCATTTAAAGTTAATTAAGTCGAGTGCTCTCAATGATTTTCTTACCATATCCCATGCAAAAGCAGCTTTAGTTTATATTTTCAAAACCCAATAATATTAAACGAATTGAATTATTTTACTCATCATATCATGGTATAAGTTTACATGGTAATATTTGAAGAATGGTCTCATAAGATATATATATATATATACACACTACGTACGAATGAGCAAAAAAGAAGAGTGTCATGGCCAAGAAGACTATCTCAATCAACCATATTATATTATATGTAAAATTGCTACTTTTTAACCTAAACGCTACACATTAACAAGTACCATTAAAATCCTAGCTAGTTTAATTTATGATTGTCTGATTTATCTATACCTAAGATTAATTAATTAATTAGGCCTAATTTTTAATATGGGTGGCTCTACAGATACCGTTGGAAGCTTCTGTTGAGGGTTTTGTTAGTGTATTTTATATTATATTTTTTACTTTTTTATTAAATGTATTTTTTTTAACATTTTTAAATATTTTCTTAAGAAATACAAAATTTACAAAATTATTAAAAAAATTCATTAATCACTAAATAATAAAAAAATTAGATAAAAAATTTCAACGAGAACCTCTAAGCCAGCTAGAAGGGTAACATTTTCCTTTCTAGTATACTGATAATAACAAATCACAAATATTGTGGGGGCCGGGGAGCCATTCATTTCATACAAAGGAGACAAACATAGTGAGGCTTTTAATTATTTATTTATATTACATGATGATGCCCCCAAGATTTTTCTATAGGCCAGAGAGATCAATATGCTCGATATCATGTGAACTTTCTTGGAAGCTGCGTACAGAACCCCACTGGTCATCGTCAGGCAGTACTCTTTGCAATTTTAATTTCCACGTCTGTTATATATGGACGACATGCTCGATCGATCCTCGTAGCCCATTTCTTCATGCACGGGGATGCTTCTCATGACTAAATAATTGAAGTACGTCGAGGCTAACTAGCTGCAACGTGATTTCTGTACGTACGTACATCTTGCATGTCTCTTTTTTTAATTATATATAATAATCTTTTTTGTCTTTTAACAACAACAAAAAAACAGGACATGAAGGAATAAGGAAGGAACGTTACTCTTTGTCTGGACGTGATGATCGTCCAGTAAGAAAAAACCTAATGATCATCAGCTAGCATTAACTGGCAAACACCATTAACGAACAGTTTATTCCCCTCAAGATGATCAACTCGAATTATTATTTTCAGATACAAAGCATGCATATATATACTAGTTTAAGGAAACTTTTTGGGACAAACGAGGGCTGGCTGCATGCATGCTGCATGCGGAGAGTACTAGATGATATCATTAATAAATTAGGTAAGTAGCCAGAGTAGTATAGAATAATATTAGCCTATCTAGTTATCCTTAACATAACTTTCTGGCATTTATATATATATATATGTATGATCATCGTGCTACCTTCGGCAGACAGACGACGACGTTTGTTCTCTTGCTAATTAAGCAGCTTAATTGTTTGTAACGATGGGGACAAATTTAATATGAGAACACTATGCATATAATGTGTATATATATAGGCCAAAATGGATCGAATATATTAATTAAAACCGTACGTGGACATTGATACTTATTGATAGTTACAGCTATCTTTATATCTTCCGATTATTTCTAGCCACGCGCTTGCTTATCTACTTAGGGTTCACCATTAATTTTCCATTTACAAGATATATACCAACGATGGATATCTCCAAGTACTACTACTTTACTGTTAAGAATCTTGGCTGGTGGCACGCACTGTATTATCCAAAAAAAATTATCCGTAACAAAATTCTATAAAAATAAATTTACAAATTGACATAACTTAATGTGTTACATTAGATTTAATTGTACACGTGTTATGTGCTTTGTTCATGCTCGCTAGCCTAGCAGCTAGCTAGCTAACTCTCCATATTCCAATTATTGAATCACTATAAGAAAATTATTTATTTATGACTAATTAATTCTAGCGAAATGACTATTTTCAACTAAAATTGATTGCAATAAATTAGTTATAAAAACTCATTTTTTTGTAATAAATAAACCTCAAATTAATTTAAGTCAGCGATTTTAATGACATGATATAATGTGATAATTGATATAGATAACACATACTTCATCATTACATAATAATTTTATGGATGATCAGATTAGTGGGTATAAAACCAAATGCAGATTTTTTGGCTTATTTATTTATTTTTTTATGAAACATACTATTTCCATCTATTTTATGCATATAATTCCAAATATGCAAAAGTTTATGCAAATTATATAATATATTCTCAGTATATTGTTTGTCAATTACCAGCTGATCATAGATCAGGCACAGGCACTGACGTCGATAATCACAGTATACTGCATGCCAGCTATGAAAGGTGCATGCTAGTATGGCGCACTGAAGAGCCCAATGACTCATGATCCATTGCCGCTAATTTGAAGTGGAGGATCAGTTTCTTCCGGCTGTGCCAGAGGACAAAAATAAAAGAAAAAATTATGGAAAATCTTTTTTATTTTTAAGAGAAATTTATGGAAAATCATAAACATTATATTCTCTTACATTTTTCATTAATTGCAATCGGGTGGGAGTATTTATTGGGATGCCTTTATTTTTAAATATTATTTTGAAGGTTGAAAGGGATCGAGTTTAAAACGTTTTAGGGTGACCATTGATTCACAAGTACAAAAGAAACTTAATTTTTAATACAAAAATTTTAAGTGCCTTCACTCTTACGTACCCATTATATATTCTATTAATGTAATTAATTATGTTATTTTTTTAATATAAAATATCTATTTTGACAAATCACATCAGAATAATATATTAAAAATACATAAAAATAATTGTATATAACATAATTATTTTTCTAATAAAATATGAGTAACTTAGAAGCAAAGTAAATGATTGGAGTACCTGTTCTGGAAACAATTGCCTATTCGTTTAAATTCATTTTTTAATATATGGCTAAGGCATTCAGAAATATTTCAGAAAACCTTTTTAACAGTAGATTTATTATTTGGATAGATTTTCTTTTCCTTTTTTATTTGGGAGAGGGAGGTAGTCCCATTTGGTTGTTGGAGTACACTGAAATCAATTTAATATAGTTTAATTTTAAGCTAAGTCTAATATTCAAATACATAATTTTTAAATAACTAAACTCATCTCAATTTAAAACTTTCTTACATGTAGAATCTACAAACTTTTTCAATTTAACATATCTTTACATGCAAAACCCATAACTTTTTTTTTAATTTCTCATAAATAAATCAGAATTTATCTTAATATCAAACACATATAAACTTATCTTAGGTGAATTTTATAAAAATCACTTCACCATCTCAACTCATATTATTTAAAAAGAACTTAACTTATTTCAACTTAACTCAACATTCAAATATAGGCTAAGTTTCAAAATTTGAAGGGTTTTAATTCTGTTTAGTCCTTACCTTTACTGTCAAGATGCCCGAATTTTTTGATAAATATCTAACTTAATTAATGGGAGATCATAATAGTTTAAATTCAAATATATAAATAAAAATTTTTATGCTAATTGATTTGACTATCCACGTAATAGTATGTTTTGTGTGTAGCCAAGCAGGTTAAAACCAGCCAGTTCTTCTACCTATTTAAGTTTAAATATATCCCAAACAAAATAAGCCATTTATATACGTATTAATTATTAGAAAAATATTTTAATCATAACCAAATTACATAAAAATAAATTTATAAATTGATATAATTTGATGTGATAAGTCAGATTGTAAAATTATTTTTATTATAAAATAAATATAACTATTTCTATAAAATTACATTAATTTATAAATTTTTTTTATATAATTTTTTTTATATCTATAACAGTTTATTTTGTATAATAAGAAACTGTTTTTATTATTAACATGTAAAAGCCTCTAATTAATTAAGCAACCAACGTCCGAACAGGTTAGACGTACGTGGCAGGTTCTTGGCTCAGAATCACAATTAAAGACAATATTTTATCTTCTATGAAACCCAACGGGAATCATGTTAGATTATTCTTAAAAAATAAAAGCTGATGTTATATTTTCTTTTTAATTTTAGGATATAATAATTAAGTTTAATGTTAAAGTTTTGTTACATATAAATAAAATCATATATTAATTTATATATTAATATTGATATTTTTATATTTAAAATTTAAATTAATATTATTTTTAATAAAATTTATTTTTTAATTAATTATATTATATTAATATACATATTAATGCATATTTAAAATTAAAAATTTTTTTTAAAATTTTACTACATACAAATACAATTACGTATTAATATGTATACTAATACTGATTTATTCATATTTAAAATTTAAATTAATATTATTTTTAATAAAATTTATTTTTTAACTAATCACATTATATTAATATATAAATTAATATATAATTATACTTACAATTATATATTTTTTCTTTTATTACGTTCGTAAAGTGGATTGGGAGAGGGGGAGCACAGGAACAGTGAACAGAGCAGAACGGCGCGACAAAATTAACTAACGTCTTGACTGAGTCAAACCGCGCGTGGGGAACAAGTACCAACCCTCCAAAACAATCTACGGTAATTCGAAACCCAGATTAATATTGGATAAAAATATATCATATTAAAAAAAAAAAAAAAATCCCCCCAAAAAATGGTTGATGACGTGGCCACGTTTTGACGTGGGAACAGCGAAACCACAAAAGGAATGGTTCCGGGTGGTAACTGGTACGTTTGCAACTCTTCGCGCAAGTTTTCTGTTTCCTCATCTCATAGCCGTAGGATAAAAACTATCTCAAATCGGACGAATGGTAAAGAGAATGGGTAATATCTATGTTTAGATTCTATCCGCATCTTTTGAAATTCTTGAATGGCAAAAAAGAGAGAGAGAGGAAAAAAAAAAAAAATTGGGATAAAATTGGTGTGTGGACCTTATTACCCCCACCCATACTGTCACTTATCGAAACAGTGGAATATACATCACACCATAGAATTTTAAGTATGTTTAAATTTCAATTATTTTATAATAAATATAGTTTTATATAAAATTTAAATATATTTTTAATAAATTCACGATTATAAAATGTGTTATAAAATAGTTATAAAATGATAAATATTTTAATCACTAAAAAATTTTATAAAATTAAATTTATAAACTTACGTAATTTAATATAATATATTAAATTATAAAATTAATTTTATTATAAATTAAATCTAATTATAAATTTATTTTTATAAAACCTCATACTTATTTACGAGGATAGTACACCTTTACCTTTAATAGAATTTAATAGTCGATGCCTCGATGGGCAATAAATCTCATCGTAGCAGGATGATAAAATAAATAAATAAATAAAGAAGATAGGGGGTCATTTTATTCACTATAATTTGTCTTATCGGGTTAATATTGGTCAAGTAAATGCAAATCTCTTCCTTTATATGCCCTCCGATATTTGGAAGAGAGCCACTGGCGCAAGAGCAAAACCACCAAACGGCTATAATTGACGTTCAGAGTGAGAGAGCGAGACAGACAGATTGGCAGTGAGAGAGACACGGAGAGAAACTTTGATATAGTTGGTTTTCCGGGAATTGCTTTCCCGAATTTCGTTTTGAAATCTTGGCCTCCGGTTCGTGGAGGGGTCGATCTGGGTCTCGACAATCTCAATTTTACTCGCACAGAGAGAGATAGAGACACACGCAGAGATTGGACAACTTGGGCGTTTTTACTTTTCGGTTCTTCTTCGATATACTGAATATTCGCCGTATAACCATGTCAGATGGGTATTATAGTTCTAAGAAGACTGATGATATCTGCGAAGGCGTGTGTGGCGAGGTACTTTTTTTCCCTCTAATTTTCCTCCCCTCCTTTTGCAATTTTGCCTTTTTTTTCTCTGCAAAATAAGGATTGTGTGCTCGGGTAGTTTTTTCATTTTCCTTCTCCCCCCATTCTTTTAGCAAAATAAACTTAATTTTAGGTGTTTTGATTTTCTTTTTTATAAAGCAAAGCAATGAGACCTCGTCGTGTTCATTTTAACTTGGTTTTTGCCTTCATTAGATTCTATCTTTATCCGAAGGTCAGTTTTTATCATCTGAACCGTCTTTCTTAAACTATATAAATGTTCCAAGCAAAGAGAATTGGTGTTCTATGCCTGAATTCTGTCTAATTGTATGCCAATTTATGTAAACAATTTAGTGTTAGTTGTTTTTTTTTTTTTGGGTATATAAATAATCCGGGTATCTTAGAATTTTTTGTTTTAATCCACTGCAGGGAACTCGTGTCGCACTGATTATGTCAAGATTTCGATGTATTTTTCTGAGGACCTTTATGTTTTTGTTTGTGGTTGTCCCAATATGCATCTTTGGTGTATATTTGCATGGGCAGAAGATTTCTTATTTCCTGAGACCAATATGGGAATCACCCCCAAAGCCCTTCCACGATGTCCCTCACTATTATAATGAGAATGTATCGATGGCAACTCTTTGCAAACTTCACGGGTGGGGAATTCGCGAATCTCCAAGACGAGTCTATGATGCAGTTCTTTTCAGTAATGAGCTTGACATCCTTACAATTCGATGGAATGAATTGTATCCATATGTGACACAGTTTGTTCTTCTCGAATCAAACTCAACATTCACAGGTTTGTCTAAAGAATTGCTTTTTGCGGAGAACCGTGACCAGTTCAAGTTTATTAAACCTCGGCTGACTTATGGGAAGATTGGAGGAAGATTTAAGAAAGGCGAAAATCCATTTGTTGAAGAGGCATATCAGAGATTAGCACTGGACCATCTTTTGAAAATTGCAGGCATTGAAGATGACGATTTGTTGATAATGTCTGATGTTGATGAGATTCCAAGTGCCCACACAATTAATCTCTTGAGGTGGTGTGATGAAATTCCACATATCCTTCACCTTCGACTCAAGAACTACCTATATTCCTTCGAATTTCTTGTAGACAACAAAAGCTGGAGAGCTTCTGTCCATAGGTACAAGACAGGAAAGACTAGATATGCACATTTTCGACAAACTGATAACATCTTGTCAGATGCTGGGTGGCATTGTAGCTTTTGCTTCCGCCGCATCAGTGAATTTGTATTTAAGATGAGGGCTTACAGTCATTATGATCGGGTCAGGTTTTCTCATTACTTGAACCCCGAAAGGATTCAGGACATAATATGCAAAGGGTCTGACCTGTTTGACATGATTCCCGAGGAGTACACATTTAAGGAAATAATTGGGAAGATGGGACCTATTCCCCATTCTTATTCAGCAGTCCATCTTCCATCGTATCTGTTGAACAATGCTGATAAGTACAAATACCTGTTGCCTGGTAACTGCCGAAGAGAAAGTGGCTAAGTCTTGAAAATTGAGGTTCCTTTGTAAAGATCGGAGACACAGATTGTGCATTGTATTGAATAGGCCTCAATTCAACAATTTATGGTTTTGGCGAGACAGCAACACACGTATACATTATATCTAACAAAGTAGGTCGGTGTCTACAGAGATGAAAGGAAGAACTTGTTGGGTCCTTGCGATTTGAAGGGGAAACTCTCACTGCCCTCTTTTGTTTTGTTCTTTCTTTTCTTTTATGGGAGTTGAGTTTCTTCCAATATGGAGGCATACCAAAATTAAGTAGGAGGCTTTCTGTGAGGAGAATATCTCTATGGTTATGGCAGGCTTAAGTACCATTTGTCTCTATGGCACGATCCCCATATTGCATAAGAGTAGAATGACATTTTCCTGTCTTTTCCTATGCTAGGAATTCAGCTTTCTTAGACTCATATGTTCTTATAGCTTGGGTTATATGTTAACTCCTTGAGTTATACCATCTGATTACTGTGTGATATTCAGTTGATAGTGCCAAATGCCAATTTATTCTTTTTCCATACCGTTGCGGATCATAAAGTTATAGTTTATAGTTTGTCTTCTTAGTATTTCCCATGTTTTTGTGTCGCAGCAAACCTCCACAGAGTAGAGGGTTTTTCTTAATTAATTTTTCATCACTGCTAGACACCAGGACAGGAGTTTCTTTTACAGACTTTCAACACGTTTTGGGGTTGATAGGCTGGCATTATGTGATAGCTCTTTATATTCTGAAATAGGTGATCTTTTCAGCTGGTACCGAAAGTTAATTGTGACATGTCGAATACTCACCACCAATTCTGAGGAGGGGATGAAATGTAATTTCAGTCGTGCGGACTTGTGCCTGAAAATATTGGTGGAGATTTATTGTTTGTGTACGGTTCTTATGAATTTGGGTCTTGGCTGCTTGATTGACTCAGTTTTTTTCCCCTTCAAGAATTGGGGATGCTGAGTACCTTTTCAGGAATTGGGGAAATTCATAGGTTGATGGGTTTTTTAAAAAAAATAAATAAATCGTGACCCATCAGAAAGTGCAAATGGCATATTAGATTCCTCACTTGAGTTCCTCATTTACAACACACAGATCAATGATCTGATTCGACAATTCATTGAGCTTAGTGTCGTAATGTGTTGATGACACATTGCCCAGCAGGCTGGAGCAGCAGCTCTAGACAACAGTACAAAATCAAGGTAATTTCAAAGAAACAGCCTGTGGTATCAGCTGCTCTTGGAAATTTCTCATGGCAATGAGAAAAGAATAATTACTCTGATTCTGGTTTTGTACAATCTGAATCCGGATAGTGCATATTGCTTCTCAGAATTTTCTTGGCTTTTCTATATCCTCGGTCTCCTTTCCATGCTAGCAGAATTCTTTTGCATGGGTTAACATTAGTTCTGCTTTGAAATGGCTTTTTCCCAGATCATATACATTCATCTACTTCTCTGAATTAGTAATGCGCATGGACTGACTATCTGGAAAGTGGGTGTCCCAATAAAAGTCCCCTCATAAATAGAAATACAAATGAAAAAGAAGAAGAAAGAAATGAAGGTCGCCACAGAAGCATCCTAATAAATGACTTTTGCAAGTTGCAACATGTGAAGGTTTGGTTATGGGGACAGTGGAAGCATCCTAATATAAATATGGTCTAAACTGACAACTATAGTCAAAAGAATATCCTACCGACGCTAAATACTGAAGTATTCTTCACTGCATTTCAGAAGTTGTCCAAAGTCATCACTCTAATGAATGAACCTGGAGAGATCTTTTCAGAGGCAAGCTTGGAACTGGTCTTTATTACTTTCAAATGCAACATGGAATAACGATAGGGCAAGCAGTCGTACCAAAGCTGTTGACTTGACAAGACCCAAGTAGATTTGAAACGAATAGTAGCTTGATTTACACTGCGTGTTCTTCTATGCCTTTTTATTTTCTGCTAGTTTTTCAACATCCAACCAATGTATCCACACAAAACCCCTTCCCCACAAGCAAACCCCCCCCCCCCCCCCCAAAAGAAGACATAGAAACCTGCTATTATATAGCTTGGAACACGGTAGTTGAACTTATGGTTAGCTTGATTAACAACTCGAATAAGACAATAAGTTTAGCCCATGTCTTTTGAACATACCCACATCTTACGTACTCTTTCCCCTAAGCATATTGATTTGTTTTATATATGCGTTTCGTTCTATCCAATAATATATGATTTTTATGATTAAATTCTCAATTAAGTTTTGATAAATGATATTTGTAATTTTAAAATATATAAATATCATGTATTTATTTTTTTAAAAAATAAATATTAAATATAAATAAATAAATAAATAATTTTTAATAATATATCTAAAAAAAAAGTGTAACTTTCACATTTTAAATAATAATGCGACCAAGCAAGATCACAACCCATGAAAGCATTTTCATTGATTACGTATGAATCTGGGCTACCAATTTTTCAAGCTGTACCCAACGATCTATAACTATCCAGGATTCCTTATGGAACACTAATCGAAGATGATTTATTTATATAAAAAGCTAGCAGCCTCAATAAAGTCAATGTTAATGGAAAGATAAGAGTCAAATCGTACAATACGAAGCGCTGTAGATTGTATGAACGCGTGGACCATTCATTGTTAAGGAGGGATGACAGATGACAAGGACTGCTTCCGTGGAAGAATTGTTCCACAATCTTGAGTAGCACAGCAATGCTTGAGAGGACAACTGGCACTTAGATTCATCGTTACTCTTTACATATGATGACACCGTCGACTCACTTTATAAGGTCCAGGGAATTTTGAGAACTAGGCAAGATTAGATGCTGATGAATTAGACTGACTTTTGTAAATGGTGATGATATCAGATAAAATTTTAGGAGTGCATAATTGATTACTGTTATGTAAAAATGACTGTTTTAGTGTCTATAAAAAAAAAATATAAATAAAGAAATACATGTCAAAAAATCTTATTTGAAATCCTTTTCTTCTCTCAATTCCTCATTTTTTTAAATATTTTCTTTGTAAAACTTCATTTATGTCTTAAGCTTCTAATCCTTCTGAGAATTAATCTTATTGTTAGTAACATGTTTTTAATTAAGTCAAATTTTATCAGCTATGATTTCTATCTTTTATGTTTATATAATTTCTTTTATGTTTATATAATTAATAATTATGCATATGGTTAGTTGTATCGCCTGTATATATATTTTTATGCATATGATATAACCTATTATATTATAAATTAATTATATATTATCTAGGACATGTTCTTGGTGTCAAAGTCATTGGTAATTATATTGTTATAGTATATATTGTTTTATTTTATATTGTTGTTATGGAATATTATTTTGCTCTTAGTATTGGTTTTTGTGATTTTATAATATATATATTAATCAAATAAATTTTAAAATTTAAATCTTACAAAACTTACCATTTATATATATATATATATATAATGTATTGTAATTGTGCATGAGATAGAAACAAAGCAACATAGGCCATCTGAAAAATATTTATACAAACCTTGTGCAGGTCCTGTATAAGAAAGTGTATCCCACCATAATAAAAATATAAATAATAATTTTTTTTTTTTTTTTATTGGATGAGGCTCATTTATTTACAAAGGTATTTTGTGAAGTTTATATACCTAAAACTTGTAATTAGCATTACAAACCTTACACTTTGTAACCTTAAAATTATATATATATGAGGCGTCACTTTTGATAAATTGAGATAGTGTAAAACGGTAAACCCTTAATTGTTTAAGGGTACAAAGTGTATTATTTTATAATTAATATTATACATAAATATATATATATATATATATTATAATTTCCCATGTTATCCTTACTTCAAGAAATAGTCACGTCGCATCTAATACGAAGTAAGAAACAGTTCTAAAAAAATTTGTATGTTCATCTGGACATTGATGTAGCAAACAAGGAGGAGTTACCAGTGCAGGGAGTTCCAGCAAGACATTGATGTGGCAAGCAAGTAAAGTGAGCATGCCATCGAACAAAATCCGAGAAAGCAATATCAAAGCACTTCAGGTGTGATGAAAAGTGCCGCATTCGTTATAGTGCCACCCCAAATACATTACACTATTTTCATTCCTATGGCTAGCCAAAGCAAATTACACAATGCTGGCTGCACTCTCTGCATTTATTTCTTGCAAGAGAATCTGAGTAAAAAGCCACCAAAAGAATAAATTTACTGCACGTTCATATTAAGTTGAGGTCATTTTTTAGACCATCGAAAGAACTCTTAAGTCCATATGTTTAATTTTTCCCTAGGACAGTGTTCGGTCATTTTTTAGACCATCGAAAGAACTCTTTTAAGTCCATATGTTTAATTTTTCCCAAGGACAGTGTTCAGAAATGACAGATCTAATCACTATCCCAAGCCTCATCTGCTGCTTTCCGCGTCCTTTTCTTTTTATTATCAGCTCCATATTTCTCATCCTCCATCTGGTGATGGTTCTCTTCATCACCAGGGCTGTATCTCTCGGCGGTTGGTGCTCTCGGGTCATCCTCAACATCTGACTCCCACATTGCATTTTCCAAATCACTTAACATATCTTCTGATCCAGATTCTTTCTCGGCCGTCTTTCCCCTAAAGTCAGCTGCATCTTTTCTCTGGAAACGTTCATAATTATTGGCTTCGCCAGTCCTATTATGCTTCTTCTGTGCAACGCTGGACCCGTTGTATCTACCACGAGTTTCATAAGATTTATCAGCACCACTTTCATCTTTATCGCCCTTCTTCTCATTTCCCTTAATGTGATAGAAATCCTCTTCCTCATCACTGCTGCTACGGTAATTATTGCTCACTGCTCTGGATGGCTCCGAGTCATGTTCTTCCTCGGCATCCGATTGCCACGTCGCATTTTCAAGATCACTCAACATACTTTCTGAATCAGATTCTTCTTCAGTTCTCTCTCTTCTAAAATTAGCTTCTGGATTTCTCTTAGAACTGCCATTATTTTTGGCCCCATAAATCTTATCCTCCTTCCACCTGTTTGCTCTAGATACCCTGACCTTGTCATGCACTTGATGAGAATCATCAGAATCACTCTCAACATCAACAGCATCCCTCACATCATTAGAATCCCATTCATCCTCACCATCAGAATTATCAATGTCTTCATCATCAGTATCATTAGTCCTCGGTTTGACCCTTGTTTCCTTCCACCCCCTTGTCCCTCTAACCTCATCATCATCATCATAAGAGTTAGCTCTAGGTGTTTCAGATCTTCTGAATCTCCCACCAAATTCTTCTCTGTTCCAATACCTAATTTTGCTGAGCTCTTCCTTCTCTGCTGCTTCTTCAGCAACCCATTCTTTATCTGCTGCATCCTCAATCTCAGCTATGAATCTGTCCAACTCTTCCTGGTCACTATCGACAGGGGGTTCTGCCTCTTCCCAGTTTTCAGGAGTTACAGTTACTTGCTGTTTCTCCTCTCGGAAAACATAAGGACTTCCTTCCTTCCTATCAATTGCATTGAAAAATGTAGAAGCTACTTTCCGAATGCTGGCCATGGCAACTGGGTCCTCAGGATTAACCCCCATTCGCCGGAGCTGCTGCTCCATTTTCTTTATGTTAAGCTTCTGAGATTCAAGAGCTTGTTCAAATCTTGCCTTAAATAATGCCTGCACATAAAATCAGACAAGTTTAAAACATTTTTTCTGGTTTTTCTTCCCCTGCTTGCAAGTGTGCATGTTTTTTTTTTTTTTTTGGAAAATTGTGTATTTATTATAACCTCACTTTTGGCAAAGGAAAGCAGTGGTTCCACCGAAAGAAAAAACCACCTTGAAAAGGACAAGGCGCATATATGCACACTAGACTAAGTCAGCAAAATTCATTTACAATGTAAACAAGAAAGTCCCGCCTTGATCATAACATACTGGAGCAACAAAGCCATTACATAATCATAGCAAATATTTACCAACGGTAATGTACAAAAGATGTCACATCCTCCACATGCCATGCGTGATCAGTACTGATGCACTTTACTGAGCTTCTTTTTGCCTAAAGCTCATATACTATAAGTGAATCTTTCTCATTCTAGAACTTGAACATAATCATTAAGTAGGTTTTTCTCCTTATTTTTCTTCCAAGGTTTTATATGAGTCTAGTGGGGAGGTTAAATCAGGTTCATCAAACTACAGCTGGGATTTGGGGCTTGGGGAAAATGACAATACTTTTCCAGGGTGTTGCCATATGGGTTTTCAAAACAATGTCTCGCATGGAAATAGTTTGGGTTCCTAGAATTAACTCATTCCTCGAGCAGACTGAAAAATAGAGCGATCAACATTGACTATGGTCAACCAAAGGTTTTTCCCCAGAAAAACACTAAGCTTTTTTTTTCTTCATTAAGACAAGTAGCATCAGTGGCATCCATGTACATCTAAGGCCATTATTCACTATTCTGCCAGATTCATGCCAAAAAGCAATGAACGAAAAAGAAAAGCATAAAGCAGCATGAAATGAAAAAATTATAAAACATATAGAACAGAACATGAATACGCCCACCCACCTTTCTCTTCGTAAGGGTGTTGATAGGTATCAGATTTTTGGGCTGGCGATAGTTTCTACCACGAAACATGATGATTGTTTTCGTATTATGAATGTTTATCACAATGCCACCACTTAGTCTTGCAAGCATGGTTGCCATTTCTTTGATTTTTTCTTTGGGGAAGTTGTCACAGCAAACCTGCACGGTTTCATGAAACTTCCAGTGGAGATGCATATTTTGGACAACTCCACCAAAAACTCCACGGACACCAACAGGAACATAATTTCTATTTCTGAAACCAACTTTTTTAAATGCCTGAAGCTGTTCTGGGGTCAATAACTCAGGATCATGACGAGGGGGTGGCAACTCTGGCAACTCATATTTCTTGAGCTTTTGTAGAAGCAATGCCACTTTTTTCTTGGCCTGCATTAGTTAGATAATAGATGATTGTCAATCAGATGACTGAAAAAAAGTCAATAAGATGTTATAAGTCGAAGAAACAGGGGAAAAATACTTAAAAATTTCACTTTTGTTCCTCTATTTGGGAGGCATCATCCAATGATAGTTTCATATGTAATTATGGACAAGCTAAACAGTTATATGATACATTAAAACTACATTCGAGAGTTTGGGGAAGAGGAGATAAGAAGATAGGGGAGGAGGGAGAGGAGAAGAGCAGAGAGGAGAAGGAATATCTATTCTTTATTTGGAAGTCTTATCAGAAGAAAGGAGGAAGAGGGAAGTAGATATCCCTCTCCTTGTTTATTTATATAATGCAAAGGAGATGAAAGATTTTAGTGTGGGAATAGCAAGAATCTTGTCAATTCAGTAGAAGAGAATCTATGCATAATTTCATTAACTAGATATCACGCCCTTCCAAATTCACTCAATTTGAGGGAATTGAAAAAAGAAAGTTTGAGGGGATACAAAAGCCCTGCATATTCAAATCCTTTCTCCTTCCCCCACAAAGATGCATCCAAAGAGGTTAAAGGAGAGTCCCCCACCCATTTTCATCTCATTTCCTCTCCCCTTCCTATATTAAATAAGCCATAAAGGGAATAGATAAACCACTACAACAAGATCTACCTGCTAAAGCTAAGTTTTTAAGGAATTCTGCCCTATTTCTTTTTTTTTTTTTTTTACAAGTAAAATTTTATTGATAGGAAAAGGCATAGCCCAAGCAAATCTGCCCTGTTTCAATGTAAGTTGCCAGCATATTCCTGCTATGATTTGGTACATTCAAGCAATTGCACCTAATATCCAGGTCGCTCATTAAAAGCATCCAAGAATATTGTTTACTTCATGGGATTTGCACTGTCAATCATAGCAGATATATCTTCAAAATATATTATATTCAATGGCATTAAACATATTAGGGCCTAGCCAGTACACCAAGAAGAACAATTAAGAGAGCCAAAAGCTAATTGTAGCAACCAAGATTTAATATAAAGGATGATACACATTCCAACAGTCCATGTATCATCATTGATCATAAGTGCTAGATAACATACTCTTTTGAGATTGTAAATCAATCTCTCCTCCTCAGTCATCAGCTTCTTCTTTAGTTTTTGGGCTCTCCGCTTCTCCCTTAGGGTTTTACCAGACTCTCTTTGCATCCGCCTCTCCACCTTGCTTCGCATGCTCCTCCCTTTTGATGTTGACATAGAACACGACCACACCATGAAAGGATTCAAAGGTGCATGTGAAGAAAATAATAAATTGTCTCTACACGGAATACTAGTCACATTGCTCCAAATAGGATTTGGCGAAACATCTCTTAAAAACATGAGATTCCTGTATACAAAGCCAAATTAAAATCAGACCGAATCTTATGTGAAAACCATAAGTATTGAAATTGGGAAATCCACAAGTATCCGCTTAATTGCTCTATAGATTCTTTGGAGAAACTGCAGGCAAGAGAAAGCGATTAAACAGTTGGTTTCAAGATATTTCATTGATCGGGGCGTGAGAAAACGAAAACATATGAGCAATGAAGTAGTTTTTTCCAACTCAAAGAAAAATCCGATAAATGAACAAAATAGAAAAACTCAGCTCGGCTGCTGAGAAACGAAATGAAGAATGTTTTTACACCCAGAAAACTAAATACAATACATTTTTGCTGCTAGGAATCGTCTTGGAGCAAAATGGGGGGTCAGCCGACGACCAAAAACTAAAACGGAATAATAGAAAGATTCACCGGATGGAAGATGGATACACCGATTAATGCTTTACTAAGCTTAACCTAAAACACCCGTCTGGCAGAGTTGAGTCAAAAACCATAATTCGAAGAACCATGACCCCCAAATATTCCTTTTTATTTTTTAATTTATTTTCTTCACTTTCTCGCCAAACAAAGGGAGACTCTTGAGTCTCCCACACACACACACATACAGAGAGAGAGAGAGAGAGAGAGAGAGGTGTGAACATACTTAGAAGTATTGGAGTGGAGGAGAGAGGAGAGGGTCTTCAAGCAATGCCTCCGAAGAGTCCTCGCTGCGAACATTGGTGTCAATCAAAGAAAATCTGTCTCATCCACAGGGTGTTTTTTCTTGCTTGCTTGGATTTATTCCATGAGTTCCTCTAAGAACGGAAAATGGAGAAGGCGAGGCTTTCAGGGTTTTAGCCTTTTAGGTTTGGGTCTGGGGGAAGATGGGTAATGGGTTTAACACAAATTATTTACCGAAAAGTATCAGACCCCAAAAGAACGCTCATTCTAAGACGACAGCCACATTTCTGCCGTCCCATTACGGAATTAAACGCTTCTCTTGATATATTGGCCAAGCCATACCGATACGACCGATACGTGGGTAACATGCATGCAATCCTATCAAATTATCAGTGACCATCATGAACGGCTAGACGAGAGAAAACGGCAAGTCGTTTATAAACATCCCATACAAGTGTGGCCCTTCACCGTGTCCGTCCAGTACCATATTATTGGAGCGTTTGATTCGTATTCAACCTTTTTTTTTCAAAATCACATAATACATCAGCCAATCCGCTGTGACGAAACCTTTTTGGAGCGCATACTCCCAAGTGAAGTAATCTCTTCAGTCAGAATTTTTCTCAGGGGGCCTGGAGGGCCAAATTTTCTGGCGTGAGACATATTAAAATTTAAAAATTATAAATATATATTAAATTATATCTCGATAATATGTAATATACACATAAAAATAAAATTCTAAAAATAAAATATTTTAATATATATTTTTAAATTTTTTACGATAATGTTTCATGAAATAATATTTATCTATTTTTTATTTTTATAATGAAATATTTAAAATTTATTTACTTTATATAAATCATCAAATGATTTTTTAGAATGTCATCTTTCATGTTAGTATATTTGTAAGCTAATTTATTAAGCTTTATGTAAATTTTAGATATTTTTATGTCACATTAATCATATAATATTATAATAGAAATCTTAAATAAAATTTTTCTTGATCAATGAAGTCTAGAAGATAAAACCTCTAAACTATTTTCCATATAAATCACTAATCTTAAATTATTTTTCTTGTATTTATACTTTAAATTCCAAATTAAGAAACATAATATTATATATAACAGAAAAATTTAGAATCCATATTAGTAAGTTTATTATTTTTCCTAAACTTAGTTTTAATTTAATTTTGGTGAGACCACACTCTTAAAAATAAATAATATATAGGAATTATATAAAATTTTGAGATTACAGGAAAAAAAATTGAAAAGATATTTCAAAGTATATTAAAATTTTATAGAATAAATATAGATTATGAATTTATTTGGGGGGCTATTTTCCATATTTATAAAATTATGAATAAAAATTATGGTATATTTTTATTTTTCAAAAAAAATTTAGATGCATGTGGTTCCGCCACTGTCTTCAGTGATTTCTTTCTGGTACAAATTTGCTTGAGGGTTTGAGAACCTCATGAATAACGGTTAAAAGGGAGGAAAATTTCTACCAATGCGAGAATGAGGTATATTAAGCACGAGATAGCCTATAAAAAATGCAACATTTTCCAAGACAACGAAAATTAAGAAAACATCATGTTATAGACAACAAATCCATTACCATCATTACAATAAGGTTCTTTCCCTATACATCAGATAACGTTAAAGTTTTATATATGCATTATAGTTGGTACCAACAACATCTACATATAGAAATAATCAATTCCAGACACCTGCATCGTGCATCGACTCTAGAAGAACAAAGAAAGAGCTGGAACATGATAAGCATAAATTACAATTCAGCTTGACTGTCGTATCAGCTCAAGGTACAGATATCTGGTACTAGACAGCTGAAAGATTCTGCCAACTCCATGACTTGTGTGCCTTGAAGACAAAAAGGGTTCAAAAAATGATCCCCCATCTGAGATGGGTAAACTCCAATTTCCTCAAAGCAAATGAAGTCAGGTACTTGCCACAGAAGAAAATATTGGACAGAGAAGTTGAGAATGACATCAAAACTCTGGCACAGAACAAAATTGGGAATTCAATGTTATTCCCACTTCGCTATAATGTCACTCATTACCGGTTTAACCAACTGAGAACGCTGTCTTGAGAACCGAACTGCAAATCCTGCAAACACGAAAAAATAACAGATATTAGTTCTATGTTCGAAAGGTTAAAAGAGCAGAGAAAGAAGGGTAGGAAGGGAAGCTTACAGATAGCGAGAAATCAGGTGGAGTATCGAGTTCTATGTTCGCAAGATCAGCGATTTCAGGAGACACATTGTTATTACCGCTTGCCTCAATCCTGTTGCTAAAAAGGTCAGCATACGAGGTGTGATTTGTTCCTGAATGATTTAGAGGAGCACAGGAATCCAAAACCTCCTTGCATAGTAATAAATCATCCATGCAGTTTAAATCAGAGTTATCAAAAGCCTGAGATTCCCCTGCCAACCATGCAGGGTACTCCATGTAGTCCTCAGTCTTAGTATCAGGTGGAGGGGCAAGAAATGCTTCATAGACATACTCAGCTTCCTGATCCACAAAAATAAATTGAAGTGAATATTTAGTACATTGAGGCATCTTAGGTAACAAATGCAAAATGCTGCAATAACTTTTCTGTGCCATTGAAGTTTGGCCATCAGTGGAAGTTGAGACAAGCCTATTTTCATGATATTTTCATGGCATGAGTCTCATTGTGTGTCACATACTATCTATCTTGCTTTTCTTTCTCTGCTTTCAAAAATGATTTCTTTTCCGTTCTTTCCCCTGACCACTCCCCAGTGGTTCACTAATGGTTGAAGTGATTACATCAAACAAGTATATTACAGAAGTTGCTACCTACCTGGGCAGAGGACAGGAGTAAGTTACTGTCAGCAACATCATCCCTCAGAACAGATTTCCCGGGGCGAGGTGGATTAGGAGGATTAACTTTCGGAGTCCTTGGAGTATTTTGCAGAGTCATAGTATCAGAATCCTCAACTACTGGGCCGCTATCATTATTGTCACTCTGCTTTGGCTGTTGATAGAAAATTTTTGAAACCACAAATTCACCTTCATTCTCTTCTTTTTCAGTCCCCAGATGATACTGATGCATCACCCAACTGTACTTATCTGGCTTGGACCCCTTCTTTGAACTTTTATACAGCACCATAATTTTCTTGAAGCCCTTCTGCAGTCCATTTTCCATCACGGGTTTGGTCTTACCTGTCTTGTGCCAGCGGACATGCTCCATGGTCAAACTATGTTGACTATGAATCTTGCGGCGTTTCCGATGGCCAGAAGCATATGCATTCATTGTTCTGTGAAAGAAATGGACACTACTTCCGTCTCTCTTAGCCCCTGAAAAGAAAAAAAGAGAGAGAGCATAACAATATACCATGGTTTGATTCACCCAGTCACAGAGTTGCACTTTTATATGTCCTTTTTTTAATCTCGAGTTGCCCCTTTTCCTCTAGAATCAAAAGCTTTTCTTATTCTCAATAAAGATAAAATTTTCCACAGATATCTATCTAATTTGGTCTACTGACACCGTTTTGCACATTTTCAGCCAATACACTGTCCTTAATAGACTGATGATAGCAAAATTGGGGAAAGTTTTTTTTTCTATTGGCATAAAATAAAAGTGGGGAAAACGTCAAAATATTATAGGATTTATAAGGTGGGGGAGCTCCCTTACCTGGAAGATTTTCTGGATGGGTGTAGCAAATTCCTTGGTCTTCATTAAGTGTTGGGATGAACTCATCAATAAACAAGTGTTCCTTTGAGTTTCCAGCACCACACTTTGCAGCTAAATGTTCTAAGAGCTCTACATCAGAAGGGTCAAACTTCACACCAAGAGGCAGGCCAGGCCATTCAGTAGAAACCTGCACAGGACAGGCAGTGATGTCACCATGATGCATGCAAAGTAATATTACAAAAATGGTTTTACAAGTTTCCTATCTAAAGATGGTGAATGTTCCTGTACTCTGTGTGTGTGTGTGTGTGTGTGTGTGTGTGTGTGAAAGAGAGAGAGAGAGAGAGAGAGAGAGAGAGGGAGGTAAACCCATGTGATACATACAGTTCATAGAGGCTGAAGAGAAGATATAAAGTAAACAACGTTCAAATGTCTATAATAACCGTGCAGATAGTTTTCAAAGCAAATTAAAGCCAAAATTCTGTGCATATTTAGGGTAAAATGTTGTGGTGAGGTAATTGTATGAAAGCTGAAGAAATGCTTTCAAACTTACATCACTGTTATCAATACGATAATGGCATTTGGGGCATTCCCGATTCGCCCCACAGTCTTTAATTTGATGAGCAGGAGAGCATGTAGCATTTCTTACTTTCGTTGCCAATCCTCTGCTGTTGATTAGCCAAGTCCTACAGGAATGATATCCGATAGGCTTAGAATTTGACTGTGAGACATCTTATAGCAATAAGCAGAGGAAGGACTCGCACCAACATGCTAAAATTCCAAGAATATGCAACAGAAGAGAGAAGCACGTGTGGGCAAGAACAAACAAGCAGAATATCATTGCAGTAGTGCACAAAATATCGCATATGAGTCAACACTAGAGAACCAAGTAGAGTAAAATAATATATGCTAATTCTAAAGGCACTCCGATATGAACACTAGACAAAATTGAATATTAATAGGATTCCACAAGTTCCAGTAATTTTTCTGAATCTGTTTTTACATTCACTTGAAGCTTAGACTAGATATCTTAGGATGCATACCACTAACTAATTAAAGCTGATTCTAATGGAAAAGGCATACAGGAAACAATGCTTTGACAATATGTGCATTTTCAATGAAAAAAAGTACAACTTTTAAAGCCTGCTTTTCTTTTCTTGATCAGATTTACGATAGAAATACTCGTTCTTTAATAGACGAGCATAAGAGATATGAGCACAATGAAAGATGGGATGCCATTACTTCTATAACTGGTTGTTACTTACCATATAGACAAATTTCAATCATCAGTAATTGCTTTTTCCCCTTCTCGAATGAATGGCAGGTGTTAAATCTTCAGTGAGGTTTTAATGTTAACTAATACTTTATACGGTCGTTCCTATTCAATAAGTTTCTTTTAATGCGAGATTTTGTCCAAGAAAAACACATGGTCATCCAAAACACTACAACAATTCCCACTGATACATTCCGGAGTAGGACGAGAGTTTAAGTTCAGAATCGGATAGCAGCGCCCAAGACAAGGCCCCGTTAGATGGGTACAGAGGAGAAGACCGGAAATGGGTCACTTAAGGTGCATCAGAATATCTGTTTAGGAATCAAAATATTAAAGGAAAGAAAGAGACTTTAATGCTCTGCCTACAACCACAAGACACAAGCTTTAATGTGCCACCCCCTTCAGAACGGCATTTGGGACTAAATGGGTAACTCTTAGGAGATAGAAATCAAGCAAGAGAATCCTCCCAGAAATGTGGGTTCTCCCAAATGAGATTCTAGCGCATAAATCTCGCAACTCAATGCAGGAGAAGAAAAAATAATTCGTCCAAACTGCATCAATCTATCACTTCTAGTTCTTGTGAACAAAATAATAACAAAAAGATTAAAAAAATATGTAAGGAACAACCGGTCAAGCCCCAGATGCAAAATTTGAAATCACGAATAGAGACAGAAAAAAGAGACGAATATCGATTCGTATTCGTGTCATACCGACACCAAACATGTAAACTTAAGAGTTGGTTTACTTCTGTCTTTATTCATTTCGCAAATGATTTTACGCTTACCTCGCCATGTTCTTTAAGACCTAGACGATGCTGAGCCAAACCATAAACGAGAGAGAGAGAGCGAGAGTGGGGAGCGGTTGTGTGATTTTGAGCTTTCCCTTCCTTGATTGTCCACTGGACGAAGTTATCAGTGAGGGCGTGTGAATGAGCGGGAAAACCCAGCGTTGGAGCTGTTATGAGAGGCTCGTAAAGCGAGCCTGAGGTCCGGGTCCGGAATCTTCCTAAGACGAAGTCCCGAACCTCGGGTTTCGTAGTCTTCGCCTGGCCCACCGTTGACCGAGGCTGTAGGTTCGGAGTCGGAGCAGAGGATCTTGTCGAAGAAGAATGTCGAGCCGTTGAAGCCTCGATACCCGATTCGAGTGACATTTCGGTGGGGACATGGAGGACTTCCTTGCTCCCCAAGCTTAATAGATCACGCCCGCGTGTCCTTCCACAACATATTAGGCCCAGTTGGATAAATAAATCCTCCGCTTTATCAATTAACCTCATTTTATTTAAATAATAGGTTGAAATGAAATAAATTAAGGTAAAAATTAATTAAAATATTATTTTTTAATAATATTATTATTTTAAGATTTAAGAAAATTGAATTCTTTATGATAATTTTGTAAAAATTTTAATATGAAATGAAATAAGTTGATAGTATTTCTTAAATCATTATAATTTTTTCAAATGTTTATTAAAAATATAATAAATTATTTAGTTTTTTTTAAATCTTAAAATAATAATATTAAAAAATAATATTCTAATAATATTTATTTTCAACTTTCATCTCATCTTGATGCACTATCCATACTTCTTGTTAAACATCTAATATAAATTAATTCCAAATATTACTTGTACTAGTAATTATGACGGTATTATCAGAGCATTATCATCCCATTCTTCATATAATTTCTTATAATTTAGCTAAAAAGTATATTTTTTAAAATTTTTCTTAAATTTTATTCATCTTTCAAAAATTTCATATATTTCATTCCTTATCATTTATCTATTCTATTAAAATAATATGTTTTTATGCTTTCTTTATTACTTTTTTCTTTTACTTCTATTTACAAACTTAACTATTCAATATTTTTTCTCATGTTTTGAACTATTACTCTAGTGAATATTTTAAACAAAAATTTAAATAATTTTTTTGTGGATATGATAATATTTTTAAAATTAATTTTTTATAGTTTCGTAATTAATTAAATTATTTTTAAAATTATTATTTAAAACTATAGCAAAATGAATATGAAAGAAAGTATAGATGATTGAAAGAATAATTTATTTTATATATTAGAATAAAATATTGATAAAAAATGGTTTAGGAGATGAAGGTGATTCCCTATATTTGGGGAACTACTGTTCATGATGTGAACTCTAATCGACTCGTTTTGAGACCCAACAACAATATTGGAAAAACAAACTCAAGAACGCTAAACTCAAGTCTATGGATGGAGAATTTAGACCTGTTGAGATCTTGTTTCAAGAACCTAAATTATATTAAAATCTAGATCCAATGAAATCCCGTCTCAAGAACCCAAATTACAAAGAGGAATGCCACAAAGGTTGTGATTTACCTTTGATAAGTTCAAGAGTTCAATTAAGAACAATAGGAGAAAACTCACTCACAATAAAAATTTCATAAAAAATATCTTACCTCCTCAAATGAGACTACAAGTGGTTTAAATAAACAATCCCCAAAACCTTAAAGGAATAGTGCCGTGGGTACTGTAGCGTGAACAGTGCCGAGCTACAGTAACTTCTAAAATCCTAATTCAAATAAAATAATAACTTTCCAAATATGCCATTGGCCAAAATACAAGGTCTTCGTAAAAATCCTAGTTCATTAAAAATAAGACATGTGTGGGCTAACATCCTTAAGCTCACTTATTCGAAACTAATAAAATAAGCTCTTTTAATGAAATACATAAGTCCAAGGCCTTCAATAACAATATATCCAAGTCGTGTATTCCGTAGCATATCACATGGATGAAAACTAGATCTCCTCCTCTCAAGCTCATCTTGAAAACTGGATCTCCTCCTCTCAAACACATTTTGAATGTTGGGCTCTTGCTAAACACATTTCAAGTGGATTGTACCGCCATCCATGCATAACTTTCATGATCTTCCTAACTCTTGATCTTGTAATTGATCTTAAAGACTTGGTCCGCCTTGGGGCCCATCATTCCCCCTCTCCTCAAAAGGATTCGTCCTCGAATCTCCACCTGGATCAAAGGGAAATAGTTCAATAATATTGAAAATAGCAAGCACATGATACTTACCTGAAAGATCCACTATATATGAAGTATCATTAATTTTATCAAGAATTTGGAAATGTCCATCCAAGTTACTTCTGTTATCAACAAGTAAATGCATTAAATCAAAAGGAATAAATGGATTAAAAGCATAAACAATTTTGAAATGACAATATGAAGTAGTAGTATGCATGGTTCTATTATATGCAAACTCTATAAATGATAAATAATATTCTCGCAAACGTTCATGCAACAATTCAATAAATGGAAAATGATACTCCCATAAACGTTCATGTAACAATTTAATAAATGGAAAATGATACTCCTACAAACGTTCATGTAACAATTCAATAAATGGAAAATGATACTCCCACAAGTGTTCATGAAACACATCTAAAGTCTTCCTTACATCAAAATGACCACTTCAATTATATGCAATCTCAATGAATGGCAAACCATACTCCCAAAAGTATTAATGCAATACGTCTAAACTCTTCTTTACACCAAAGTGACCATTTCAACTATATGCAAACTCAATGAATGGGAAACAATACTTCTACCAATGTTCATGCAATATGCCTAAAATATTCTTTATACCAAAGTGACCACTCTAACTATATGCAAACTCAATGAATGACAAGAAGTACTCCCACCAATTGTCATGCAACACGTCTAAAGTCCTATTTATATCAAAATTTTTCAACAAACCACACGCATGCATAAGTAACTCATGCATAAGGCTAGTAGGCACACAAAGTATTTTCTTTCTAAACAAGTACCAATCTAGTCTATAGAACTTACCAAACGATGTTTTCTCACATACTCTATACGCACTAGCCAAGCCATCGTGAATAACATACAATTTTTTGTCATATTCAAGCCTCAATAATTTTGTATTTAAAATGATGATAAGGACATACCTTCTTGCTAAAGCATCAAATACAAAATTTTTCTTACCATGTATGTTCTGAATTACATGATGAAAGGTTTCAATGAATTGAACCAACTTGGCATGAATTCTATTCAACTTACCTTGTCTTTTCAAGTGCATTAAGGACTTATGTTCTTCAAAGAAAGGTCGGGTAGGGATTGTCGCACTTGGCATAAAATCAATGTAATGCTCTATCTCTCTAATAGGTGGCAATCCACTAAACACTCCGCTAGAAATTACGACCTTATATCCTTGCAACAAAGAAACAACAATACTAGGCAAATGTACGTTAAGTTCGTTAGTATTAAAACTTGTCTTAGCATAAAAACTCACTTTTCTTTTTGTTTTCCTCTCATTTTCTGCACTATCTCTTCTCTTTTCACTCTCTATTTTCCTTTCACTCTCTCTTTTTTCTTCAGTCTCTTTATTCTTTTCACTCTCATTTTTCTTTTCACTTTCTTTTTCCTTTTCACTCTCTATTTTATTTTCACTCTCTGTTTTTTCTTCACTCTCTCATTCTCTTGAAGTTTTGGCCTCACTATTTCTTCTTTTCTCAATCTCATTTTCACTCTTTCTTTTTTCATCAATCTCACTTTCTCACTTTCTTTTTTGATCAATTTCACTTTCTTTCTTTCTTGTTTGATCAACTTCACTTTTCAACTTGAGTTGGTTCTCATGGACCTGTGTTGGAGCTAAAGGAACAAGTTTGATTCTTTTTCCATCATTTTCAAAGCTGTACATATTTCTAAACCCATCATAGATCACTCTCCTATCACACTGCCACGGCCTCCCCAACAAAATATGGTCAGCATGCATAGACATTACATCACAAAGTACATCATCCTCATACCTCCCAATTGAAAAAGAAACCAGCGCTTGTTTATTTATTCTAACATCCTCACAATCATTAAACCACTGCAACTTGTATGGTATATGGTGTTTCAAAGTAGGTAAATTCAATTTCTCAACTAAAGTAGTGCTAGCAACATTAGTACACCTCCCTCCATCAATAATCATACTATATACCTTGTTGTTGATGTGGCATCTAGTAAGAAAAATGTTCTCTTTTTGCGGCTCTATACCATCCATCTTAAATTCTGTATTGGTAGCACGCCTAACAACAAGAGACTCTTCATACTCTTCCTTCTTATTGTACCTATTCTCAATACTAAGCTCACATCTCCTCCTATCTCTCCCACTTTACAAATTTCTAATCAAGGCACCTTGTTGTTCCATCTTATCCCTCACTTCCCCCAACTTCAAATTTAACCTTTCAAACTTTTATTGCATGGACTGTAACAAAAAGAATGAATTGTTTGACATCCCCTTTGGTTATGAGTCACTTTAATGAGACATCGTATGTGCTGCACAAAAAGAATGTTAGTGGAAAAAGACCCCACACGCTCTCCCCTCACGTGTTTACACTCAAAAAATGACACTTCACTTCGTGTTTCACTCTTAATTGACTTTTTCCCGATAATGATCTCACTTTCTCTTGCCTTTTACCTCAAGAGTTTTCCCACTCAAGTTCTTTCAAAACTAATTGAACTCAATCAAGACAAAACAACTTTGTTTAATCTCAACTAGCAATTAGATCCAAGAAATAAGAACAAGAGAAACACAGAAGGAACAACAATGACACAATAATCAAGGAAATTATACGAGCGAAAGAATTATACAAAACAAGACACCAACTATAAAAAATGTATTCAGCCCCTTTAAAGATAACGCTCAATCAATGTCAAACCACTCAATTTCATATGGCAAAGTATTTCAAATAATTATACCCAAAATCATTTTCTTTCTCATCTTTTTTTTTTTGCCTTTTTTTTTTTGAATTTTTTTTTTCTTTTCCTTTCTTTTTTTTTTTTCCTTTTATTTTCTCAACAATTCAACCACAAACAGAAATATTCAATTATAATAATCAAACAATTGAATCCAAACACATACAAATTGACAAGGAAATAGAAGGGAATCAATGAAACCCTAGAAATTTCAAACCCTAGATGGTGTAAATTTTGGCAGCCTTATGAAAAATGAATTTTTGTGTTTTTTGTTTTTTTTTGGCAATCCTAAAACATTGAAACCCTAGAATTAACGATACAATAAATAAAAAGATAGAATCAGACCTGATTGGAAACATTGCTCTGATTACCAAATGATGTGAACCTCAATCGATTCGCTTTGAGAACCAACAACAATATTGGAAAAACAAACCCAAGAATGCCAAACTCAAGTCTATGGATGGAGAATTTAGACCCGTTGAGATCTTGTTTCAAGAACCTAAATTATATTAAAATCTAAACCCAATGAAATCCCGTCTCAAGAACCCAAATTATAAGGAGGAATGCCACAAAGGTTGTGATTTACCTTTGATAAGTTCAAGAGTTCAATTAAGAACAAGAGGAGAAAACTCACTCACAATAAAAATTTCATAAAAAATGTCTTACCTCCTCAAATGAGACTACAACTGGTTTAAATAAACAATCCCCAAAACCTTAAAGGAATAGTGCCACGGGTACTGTAGCGTGAACAGTGCCGAGCTACAGTAACTTCTAAAACCTTAGTTCAAATAAAATAATAACTTTTCAAATATGCCATTGGCCAAAATACAAGGCCTTCCCAAAAATTCTAATTCATTAAAAATAAGACATGTGTGGGCTGACATCCTCAAGTTCACTTATTCTAAACTAATAAAATAAGATATTTTAATGAAATACATAAGTCCAAGACCTTCAATAACAATATATCCAAGTCGTGTCTTCTGTAGCGTATCACATGGATGAAAACTGGATCTTCTCCTCTCAAACCCATTTTGAATGTTGGGATCTTGCTAAACACATATCAAGTGGATTGTAGCCCCATCCATGCATAACTTCTATGATCTTCCTAACTCTTGATCTTGTAATTGATCTTAAAGACTTAGTCCGCCTTGGGACTCATCAATTCATCCCTCGGACTTTTTTCCTAAAATATAAATTTGGATGTAGGGGATATTTTGATCAAAATCGTAAAATAAATCTCAAATTATAGAAAAAGTGGTGTTTTGGGTTACCGGATGTGAATGCTCTGGGGGGGTGGAATCCAATATATACATACTTTAATTTTTTATATTAAGACTAAAAGCTTTTATAATTATAGCCATGATTATAAGTTGGGTGAAAATTAGAAGTACAAGTACAAATAAGTAAAGTCCAATCTACTAGTAGTAGTAGTTAAGTTTTATTCGTTTAGTTAATATTCGAACGCAAGTTAATCTCAAAGTCGAATTTATAATCGAATTATATTTCATATTTACGAATAGTAGTTATTTAATTTTGATAAACTATGTTATTTATATTTTATAAAAAAGATGTAGGGTCTTTCTAGAGTCACCGCTATGAGCTCCCGTTAGGCTCTTTTTTTCACATCATTCTTTAATACTTTTAAATATTTAAAAAAATAAAAAATTCACAATAATATTAAATAACATTTTCTTAATCAGTAAGATAAAAGAAAGAAAAAATATAAAAATTGAGCGGTAGCTTGCAGTGGGATTCTTTAGTTTTATTCAAAAAAGCATGTATGCATTTGTGTCAATTTATAGTTTTTATATATGTGTGTGCGCGCATATATATATATATATATTAATAATTATATCCATAAGAATTTAAACACATGTTGTATTAAAAATATAATTTCCTCTTATATTTTTATATGATTAAAATCTCCTTATAGGAAAATATATATTTTTACTATAAACAATAATAACTAGCCCAAAATCTGCTCAAAACATAATTTGAAGCTACTGTTAATGACGCGGTAATGCCACAGCGGAAGACTGCTAAATTCTTTCTAGAAGGATTAAATTATTTCTATTTAATATGTATAATTAGAAGAATCGTATTAACAAGTCGTTGTAATATAGTGGTAAGTATTCCCGCCTGTCACGCGGGTGACCCGGGTTCGATCCCCGGCAACGGCGTTTAATTTTATTTAGTAAATCTTTTTTGGGCTTGCACGTCTCACTTTTTCCCAACCTAATATTGGCCCACTGGTCCATATCAGAGCCGACCAAGTTTGAATGAGCCCAATCTGGATCATGTTGTTCCAATCCAATCTGGATCACTTGCTACTATATCCTTGACAGGTTCTGCCAAAATTACAATTGCCCAATGCCCCCCCTCACACCCGATTCCCGAAAGAGCCCGGAAATTAGTGGCAAGTGATTATATCTAAGCCAGCATTATTGTCCACAAGTTGAAAAGAACATGTTTTGTAATGTATGGCAATCATTATACAGTCATTAGAACTTGCATGTTAACAGTCATTACATACACTGCAGGATTTATTGCATACAAGTCGGATTAAAGGTCTTTAGATGGACCTCATTTTGCATCAAGAACAAACTGAAACCAGTGTAGATGGAGTAAGAAACTTTTGACCGTAACATCAACTCCAACACATAACCTCCATATGTCAAGAAAACTGACTAAATTTTGAACAAGTTGAGGTTTCTTTTCCGAGGTAAGAGTAAGATGTAGTCTTATGTGGTTATTCCAATATAATTTATAGAGCTTGCCCAACAAGAAGTTGAGATCAGTAACAATGTCTAAAGCAATTGAAAATACTTGTAGGTTTGTCTTCCAAGCCAGCATTTGGGGCTTCACTCAAGTCACCTCTCCCAGCCATTAGTGAACTCGTGCCGGGTGATTCTGGTGGAAGCACAGTACTCTCAGAGGTGTATATCCGAGGAAGGACTACCGGCTCTGGAGGTGAAACGATACAGAGATAGTGCAAGAGCATCTGTATGATTTGGCTGAAGTCAGGTCGACCATTAGGGTCCTCTTTCCAACATGTAGTCACAATCAAAGCCAAATCCTCTGGGAGGTTTTCAGCACTGGGCCTCGCATTCTGAAACAACAAATATTTGTGAATGATGATACCTTAAAAGCTGCAACAAATGAATGAGATTTAATCCAGCAACGGGACAATATGAGACGTTGTGACTAACAATGCATATTCAATTACTAGACGAGCCTAATTACAAAATGTGCGTGCGTGTGATTTGAGACCCCTGTCAGGTATAGCTACACGAATTACTTTTTCCAACCAATATTCATACCACACGTTGTTATTTAAAAAAAATTGCACACGATTCGAATCCTAAGTACCCCATGGTACCGGGGGTTGACCAAAATTTTCAAAGCAAAAGGTTTGGATAGGTGCACTCTATTAAAGATTTCAAGAAAGGTTCTGCACTCCATAATCCATTATATTTTCTCCCTCTCCCTACCTCAGTGCAGCTAGTGATCTTTTTCTATCTCTACTAGTTTTTCACTAAGGTGGTCAGGCCTCATAGTTCAACTGCATCATCCTAATGACAATTCAAGTCCTTCTGATAATATCAGGTAATTTTAACTGCTAGTTTTCTCGTGTGTGTAGGGAAAATGTAGGCCATCAATCCCAGCAAAAACCAGCTGGGGAGGGGGTAGTATGTTAGTTCTCCAAATTATTACTCAGAAGTTTCCTGCACTCATTGCGATATGGATTAGGTGGAAAAGAATTGCTGCCAAAGCAAGCAAGAAGATTTTGTTCCCTTCAGCTAGCTTATTATCGCCTTAGAACACTAGAAGTGAGATCTTGATAGGAACTTTGATGTCATTGAAGTTTCCATCAAAATCATTCCTTAAGATAACACACTCAAAAAAGTCCTTTGGTCTCGGATATATTATTAGATGATATTATGATATATAGCTACCTTAAATGCAGCTGCATATGCTGCCTGTAGATTTGACATGCCCTCAAAAGGCAATTTATTGTGGATGAGCTCCCACAACACGATTGCAAAGCTGTAGATGTCCACTTTGTGATTGTAATGCTTTTTATCTCCGTGTCTTAGTGTGACTGTGCTGTAAAGCTGTTATCAAATAGAAAGGCGAATCAAAAATAATACAACACACCCACTTGCTGAACAAAATATACCTAAAAACTTTGAGTCTTTGAGCATCTGAGTACCTCTGGAGCCATCCAACGATATGTCCCTGTTTCAGCAGTCATCATCTCATTTAATGACTCTTCTCTAGCTAAACCAAAATCTGCAAGCTTAACTGTTTTATGGTCCGCAGTCAACATCAAGTTGTCTGTCGAAGGGAAAGGAGATGAAGTCATCAGAATTTTGCTTAATCCCAGATTCCTCAGGAAGCAGCTACACCTCATTTATGTAAATAGAACTTAAGAGATAGGACTTGAAATTGTTTCAGCTAAAATGTTAGCTAGGATCTCATATACCATATTCATCTTCAAAATAAAATCTCAAGTTCACTCTGTTTATAATGAATAATCCTCAAACCATCATACTATGAACAACTAAATATTATTCAGTCATTTGTTACATTACGCACAACACAAAACTAAATAATGAGACAAGGAACTACCATAAATTGAATTTGACAGATGCAATGTTATCCTAAACCGACTGGGAGACATGAGACTTTCTTTTAAGAAACAGCCCAGCAAAGAAGATAAGATGTGAGATTCAGCAACAGGGAAGGAAATATGAACTGGGACAAACACCAAGCTATGCCTTCAATGCTCCTAGTCTTATTCTACCACACAATGAGAAGCCTCCCACCAGATCCCAATATCCAAACCAAACTTTTAACGCTAATTGAAAATACACATTTTCATGCCTTCAGACATCACAGAGATAGAGTCAACCACTTTCTTCATGTACACCCATGTCTATCATAGAGTAGCTAATGCGACAAAAAGAGTTCCTCAAATTACATTGGCCTCAATTTGTTCCTTTTTAGTTCAAACATATGAAAATTTGAGACCCTCAAGCATATCTATCCCTGTAATTGATTTGAAAGTTGGACTTCCTGTTGAATACTTACCAATATACCATCTTAATTATCTTGTTTTAATTTTTCCATCTTGTTCTTCTTTATCCACCATCATGGGAACAATATTTAGCAAATCATTGTCTAGTACATGCAAAGAAGAACCACATCTCTCACCAGTATGCACAGGGAGAGAAGAATAGGTAGTGGATGCGAAATCACACACACTAAAATATATAATCCTGCTTTAGTTTGTTTTCAGAGATGAGATGAGATGAGATGAGATGAGTTGAGATAAGTTAAATAAAATATATTAGAATATATTATTTTTGTATTGAAATTTGAAAAAGTTGTATTGAGATTTGAAAAAGTTGTATTGGAATTTGAAAAAGTTGTATTGGAATTTTATTTTGTATGGGGATTTGAAAAAGTTGTAATGATTAAGATGAGATGAAAGTTTTGTGAAAACAAACTAGGCTAAGTGTTCCAAGACTCAAGACTCTTCCTGATATTGTCAGTGATTGGAAAGCACAAATTTTAACTACAGCTATTGACCTGGTGAAATTGGAGATGCAAACCGTAAGAGTAAAACATTAACCATGTTATGCAACAGCATCACGAACCCTTCTGATAGGTTGAAAAATAAATGAATTAGTATACAGTCGACATGCTTCTCACTAATCAAATATTCCATCCTTGATCCTTATGTTCTATAAGCATGGTAAGACCAAATGCAGTGCAACCAACAGAAACTAGAAATCTCAAAAAATGTAGCAGTTAACTTTCCATTTATCGCACAATGCTACTTTAAACTTGGCATGCTTAGCAATCCTACCAAAAAAGTAATATAACCATACCAGGTTTCAGATCTCGGTGAATGATCCCATGGGAGTGTAAGCATTCCATTGCACGAGCAATATCAAGTGCAAACCCAACCGCTACATGCATATCCAAGCACCTTGGCCTTATATTCAGCAAGTACTTGCGCAATGTCCCACCCAATAGAAGCTCAGTCACTATCACCATGACAGGATCCATGGAAGCCCCAATAAACTGATAACACAGAGAGATATAGCCGTATTAGATATGGCATACAATGGTTTCCATGTAAGATATGATCACTAACAATTCACTGATAATCCTAATTGCCAAATGTCAAATCCAGATAAATAGTTTCATACACTTAAATAAGGAAAAATCATTCCCTATGTGCTTATCAAACAACCTTCACTAGATTCTTGTGTTGAACTCTGGATAACATTGCAACCTCTCTAGAAAACCGCGCTTCTCTCTTGGCAATCTTTTCTGGGGTGTCCCCTCTATGTACAACTTTAATAGCCACAGTCTGATTTTTGTATCTACAACAGAGAGAGAGAGAGAGAGAGAGAGAGAGAGAGAGAGAGAGAGAGAGAGAGAGAGAGAGAGAGAGAGAGAGAGAGAGAGAGAGAGAGAGAGAAATTCCAGCAGATTAAAGCATCTGATTCTCTGAGGCAACAACTACAGAGTTATATAACATGCACAAAAAAGGTAAGTATCGCAATTCCGAAAGGCCAAGGCTGAAACTTTTGCAGCATAACAGCAGCAATAAACGCTATGAGGTTCTTCGTCCCGGCCAAAAAGTATCTCTATTGACGAATTAAATGATTAAGAGAGAAGAATTTGGACAGAAGAAAACAGAGTACCCAAGATGACTTACTGTCCTTTGTACACTTTGGCACGCGCACCCTCTCCAATCTTTGGCCCCACAAGAAGTTGCTTAGGATCGATCAGCCACTTTGCATCTAAACTGAACTCTCCGACCGAGTAGATTCCATTGCCAGATTCCATTTTTTTTTTCTTTTTCTGTCCCTCTCTAACCCGGAACTTAACTAGCAGAAGCAGAAGCTAGCCAGAGTACATCCTTTTGTGCATCAGATATTCCAAATACTACGAAGAAAATAGATGCTAGAAAATAAAAGAGAGAACTATAAAGAGACATGCTTGGTTCTGTACCAATGGCAGGGCTCCGAACACAGACCCATCCCCAAGATCAAGCTAGCAGATCCAAAAAGTGCTCAGCATCTGCCTTCGAATGAGATATAGAGAATAAAGGCATGCTTCTAAGGCACCCACTAAGGACCTCAGATTTAACGATATGTCAGAGACCTCAACAAAATCAGAGACCCCGATAGGAAAATAGAATCCTAAAAAACGAAGTCAGAGACCCCAACAAGTTCTGTCAAGAAACAGAGTCGATAATAAGTTTGTGTTGGAAGAATAAGCAAAATGGCGAGAATTAAGAACACGTAAAGAAAGCTTCAACAAAGGAATGCAGTTGAGAATGTTCGAGATTGAGATTTTGGGTGCGGTCGCGTTAGTTTGCGACTAATAAAATCTTCTCCGAGTATTGAATAGGTCTCTGTTCTTTGTCTGCACTCTGCGGAGTGCGGATGAATCCGCACAACGAGTTGGGTCAGCGTCACAGAACAGTGGAATTCTATTTTTTAAGGATACTGTACTGGATCACGTGGTTGTCCTTTCAGTTTATTGAGGCAAAGACAAGGATACCGTATTGAATGGTTTTTTCCTACTTTTTATATAGATATATTTTTTTATGAATTTGCACTTAAATCTGTCGAGTGAAGGTTAGTGGGATGACTTCGAATCACTGATTGGATTTTGATTAGTTTTTTAGAACAAAAATAAAATACAAATATTGTGTAAGAAATCCATTTGTTCTTTCAAGATATGGAGGTGGCTATTAAAAATACAAAAATCTTATTTATAATTTTCACTTAAGCTTATACAGACCATTTATTAAATAAAAAAAATTAATATTTTTATAATTTAAAAATATTTTAAAGATCATTATCTAAATCTACAATTTTCAAATAGAAACAATATATTTTATTGCTCTTACAAAAAAAAAAAAAAAAAAAAGGAGTACTAGGGACAAAGAATCCATTTATGGGATAAACTTGAGCTCATACAAGAGATGGAATTCATGGTTGAATTTCTTGGAACTTGCAGTTGATGTTTATTAGCAGCCTATTTTCTCTCAACTACATGCGATTAAAAGGTTGTGTTTAGTTGTTGAACTAAATTCAATTTATTTTAAATTAATAATTGATATGATTTATTATTTTTTTAATTTTTTATAAAAAAGTTAAACCCATTTCAATCCACTTCATATATTTTAACCTACCTAAAAAATACTGGCTAGTTTAATCATACAAAATTAAACCATCTCATATTATCTTATATAATTATTACAACTTTATCAAATTTTTACATAAAATATATCGTTAACTTTGAGATGAGTTTATTAAAATATAATTATCATTTGAAGGTAAGACTCGATGAATACAAGATAAAAGCAGAGGAGATGAAGAGAAAGACTTTCATGAAATTGAATTGATGAATTAATACAACCACAAAATGTATTTATAGATATAAAAGATAAAAACAGAAAAATAATTAATTTTTTATACCTTTTCCTATTTTAATTCGTGCTTCTCTAAACTTTAATTTCATTTGCTTAATTTGTGAAGCTATATTCCAACATAAAATATAATAAATAATTTAATTTTTTTAAAACTTGAAACAAAATTACTATTAAAAAATTATGTTATAATAATATTTTATTTAACTTTTAACAAATTATCTCATCTAGTTTTATATAAACTCTATAATTAAACGAAACTAAATTTATTTTAATTTAAAAATATTAAACTCATTTTAATAAAATATTATTATTCATAATTAAATTTAATTTATCTCAACTTTCAAACGGAGAGTATATGGTAAAAGAATCTCTTTAAACAATAAACTATGCAATGGTTGATTGATAAAATAAAGGAGGATGTCATTTTCAAATATTTGTCCGCATTGATTGTTTATAGTCAACTTGACTTAAAAGGAAACTGAGCATTCACACTTGAAAATGTTGATCAAAACACTTTAGTGCCGACATTTTCGCAATCGGATCTTTCATATTAAAATATCTCTCTCAAATCCCACAATTTTATTTTTTATTTTATTTTTTTGAATTAAAAGTTTGTTTATTCTCAAGTTTCTGTCAGAGCTCATATTTCTCTTTCTTTTACTAACAGAAAGGAAAACTCTTGGTACAGGCATGGAGGGGCACCATGGGACATGGGCCTTCCTATTGGTCAATCTTCATGGTTGACAATCTCTAGTATTTATTTGAGTATTTTTCTTGAAAAAAACATAATTTTAAAAAATATATATATAAATCTCACTTTTTAAAATATAAATTACTTTTCATTCAACGAGGAAAATAATGGTGTTCAAGTTCGAGGCACCGACAACTTTTGGATGTTCCTATTTTGTCATCGATTTCTCGCGTGCATTTTTGCTTTTCTTGGGTGAGAAAAGTAGAGGGCTTTTTTGTCTTTTTCTTCTTGTGAAGTCAGTCGGTGGGGTTGGGCTCTCCTGTCTTTGCCTCCTAACTTAAGATTTTAAGAAGCCGCCACTTCCATGATATTTTCCTCCCCTCTTGAGCATAAAATTTAAAAAACCACACGATGTTTATTAAGCTGTATTTAATTGCTGAAATTTTATCTCAATTCATTTTAATTCAATTATTAATGAAATTTTTTACTTTTTAAAATTTTTTATAAAAAAAATTAAATTTATTTAAACTTAATTTATATATTTAAAATTTTAAATATATATTTAAATGAGATTTATAAAATATTATTATTTATAGATCAATTTAGATTATTTTATATCATTTCAACATTTAAACACTATTTAAAATTGTTGATTTGAATGCCAGGGGAACTCTCCCCACCCAAAAAAATTATTGATCAAATTCGAAGAGTGCAGTCTGATCTGGTCTTAACACGTCCTCGAGGCTCGAGTGCAAAGCTTGTGGTCAGTTGCTAATAAAAGAAAAAACAAAATTGGAAGGATAAAATCCTGGCCCATACAAAGCCCAAGCCCAGTCCATGTGCCTTCAAGAACGGACAAGCAAAGGATAAGGCAAGAGCGGCTAAAAGCTATGGAAGGGTAAACGTGTCAATGGAAAAATAGAGAAGGTGACGAGAAAATGGGAAAATGAGAGAGAATTGACATAAAGCTAGATTTTTCACCGATCACTGTTAAGGGCGAATAAAGGGGATCTGAAATAAAAGACTTGAGGAATATATATATATATTTTTTTTTGAGGGAACGACTAGAGAGAGAGTTTCTCCGATTTCCAAAAAGGAAATTTTAATTTTATCATTTATATAATATAATACGAGAAATTATAAGAGATTGTAAATAATCTGTTAAGAGTACTTTCAATTATCTCAATTAAAATTAGGCAATTCTATTCGTCGATGAAATGTGTCACGTAATATACAAAAAATTGTTATGATATTAAAAGTTAAACGTTTAATTAAATTAGTATTCAATAATTTTATTATTTTTAAATTAATAATTAAATATATAACAATTTGTATCAAAACAAAAATCCGTCATGAATTTAACAATTGGATTTTTTTGTGTTAACGAGTCGAGGTTTGCAAAATCTAATTCAATTCACTTTCACATACTCTAATTCAATTTTTATTTTAAAAAATATTTGTATTCATTTTTTTTTTCAAAATCTAATAAATATCTTCAGTCAAACTATTTAATTATTATTCACAAAATTTCAAAATACTTTTGAAGATATCTTAAGCATCCATCCATCCATACTGTTTAATTTTGATTTTGATTTTATGTGTTTAAATTTAAAAAGAAATACTATTTTATCGATAAGTTGTAAATAAAATATAAATGAATTGTAAATCTATCATTGCAAAATATAAATATGTATTTTTCTCGTAAAAAATAGTTTTGAGGTCAGACTGAAATAATAATAATTCAAAAACTTTACGTATAATTTTTTTTGCGCACTCCTTATATATTTTATTAATGTAATTAGTTGTATCATTTTTTTAAATTAAAATAATTATTTTAACTAATTATATTAATAAAATATGTAAAAATAATTATAATGTGATAGGAAGAAAATGCGCTCTATAATTTATTACATGGATCGTGAGTCGTGACACTTGCCAAAGTCATCCGTTAGCCGCTCTACAACTAGAGCATTGTTAACGGATTAGCTATATTGGAAAATAAAATAACTTTTTAACTATTAGAGATCAAAGTGGCATGTATGATTAGCCATACTCAAATTCTTTAACTTTTAGCTATAATAAATGTAAAGATAAAATCAAATTTGGTTGTTACTATATTGTTATTAAATCTTTATTTTATTATTTTTATGTAACTCTCCCTCTCTCATTTGGATATTTTTAGAACGTTTGGTATAATAAAATATTGTTGGATTGGAAAATCGAGTCAATATAGTTGAAAAATATAATTTTTTTAATCTATAATTTAATTAGAATATGATTACTAATTAACATATAATAGGTAGAATAGTAAAATATGATAAAATAAAATATTTAATTTTTTCAATTATTAATTACTCATTAATATAAAATAAATAAATCAAATTTATTATAGTCAAAATCAAATTCATTTTATATCATTTTATTATTATATAAAAAAATGACTATTCTAATATAAAAATTAATGTGAATAGGAATTTAAATTTATTTTATATTCATAAAAAAATATCATTTACATTATTACATATACGTAATCCATTAACAGTATTCTAATTAATAATTACTCTATATTTAGATCATGAAAAAGACTAATTATAAATATATTTGTGTATTAATATATGTATTAATTTATTGTGATTGATCAAAAAATAAATTTTATTAAAAATAATACTAATTTAATTTTTAAGTATGAAAAAATCAATATTAATTTATAGATTAATATATAATTTTATTTATATGTAACAAAACTCACAGATCATTCCTCAATTGGCAGTCGCCGCACTCCCCCAAAGTCATCCCGTTGTCGCTCTACGATTAATTACTCTACATCACCGCTACTACTAAACTCCCCGGTGTGTCTATCTTACTGGCAATTTATACCCCCAAGAGTAACGAGCAACTGGCACTCCACACCCTACTCAACCTCACGCATAAGTCATAACAATCTTTATGGTACTACAGTTTTTTTTTAAAATCTAAATACGTCCCATGGCCCATACTCCTATGAAAGTCATCCGTAGCAAGCTGGTCTACAAATATTAATTACGTAGATTAGCTGATAGCTAGTGACCACCGACAATCTATAAAGATAACGATAACAATAACGATAGAGTATCTCTTATCATCTATTTATTATTTTATAATATATCTTAAAATTTTGATTTTTTTATTATTTTATTTTAAATATGTTTTTTAACACTTTTAATTATTAATTTTTTTAAAAAAAATATATATAAATCTATTAATAATTATTTTCTTAATTATTAAATAAAAATTGAAAAAATAAATAAAATAAAAAATAAGAAAAATAATATTTGTATAAAAAATAATATTTATAATCATAAATATATAAATATCGTATAATTATTTAAAAAAATTAAAATATATAATTTATATAAAATAAATAAATTATATTATTTTAAAAACAATTAAATAATATAAAAAATTTAGTTATAAGTATAATTATATATTAATATATACATCAATTTAATATGATTGATAAAAAAATATTATTGATTTACATTTTAAATATAAAAAAAATCAGTATTTATATAGAAATTAATAAGTTACTTTACATATACGGGAAAAATCCTCCTCTACAAAGGGCATTCGGCCACCATTGTAAGTCATCGTGCAAAACCAAAGCACTCGTACGTACAGCTTAGCTCCAATGGCCCTACTTTGGCACCCAGAGATACTTGTCTCGTTTCTGATCTGCTTCCTTTTCCTTTTGCTTTTACGTTGGAGATGGAACAAACACTCTCCCATCATAAACTGGCCTGTCGCCGGAATGCTTCCGGGGCTTCTTCTAAATGCATGGCATATCCACGACTACGTAACTTAGGTTCTTCAACATTCTGGTGGCACGATCATGTTTAAGGGCCCTTGGTTTAGTAGCATGAACTTTGTGTTCACTAGTGATCCCAACAACATCCACCACATTCTGAACAGAAATTTTTCTAACTACGAGAAAGGACCCAAGTTCCGTGAGATTTTTGAACCTCTAGGAAACGGAATTTTCAATTCCGATTCTGACTCGTGGAAGTCCCAGAGGAAGCTGGTTCATTCGTTGATGAAAAATAGCAAGTTTGATATGTTCTTAAAGAAAGTTGTGCACGAAGAAGTGGAAATGGCCCTCATTCCTGTTCTTGATCACGTCTCAAGTCTAGGAATCGAAGTGAATTTACAAGACGTTTTCCAGCGATTAACCTTCGATATTATTTGCAACACAGTTTTAGTCTTTCATCCAAATTTCCTCTCGGTTGAATTTCCTGAACTTGCACATGCAAGTGCGTTCGATCAGATGGAGCAAGGAGTCCTTTACCGACACATTGTGCCAGAAAGTTACTGGAAGTTGCAGAGATGGCTTCAAATGGGAGAAGAGAAGAAGCTGGGCAATGCTTGGAGAACTTTTGATCAATTCCTATACCATTCTATCTCATCCAGGCGAGAAGAACTGAGGCAAAGCAAAACCCAGAAGACAGAAGAAGCCAAATTCGACTTGTTGACAGCTTATATGGCTCATGAAGAAGAAGGAACATTGAAACTGGACGGTTTCCCAAACTCCAACGAGTTTTTAAGGGACACCGTATTCAATCTCATGGTAGCAGGGAGAGACAGCGTAAGTGCGGGCCTAACTTGGTTTTTGTGGCTTATTGCAACACACCCAGCAGTGGAAGCTAAGATTCTAGAAGAGATCAGAGACAACTTGGCAGCGAATTCTAACGAAAACCGGAGGATCTTTTGTATAGACGAGCTGAGCAAGCTAGTTTATCTCCATGGAGCGATATGCGAGTCCTTGCGGCTATTCCCGCCCCTACCTTTGGAGCATCTGAACTCAGTTCATTCTTACATTCTCCCTAGCGGCTTGTATATTGATTCAAGTACAAGACTGCTGTATTCTCTCTACTCAATGGGAAGGATGGAAAGCATATGGGGTGAAGATTTCTTAGAATTCAAGCCAGAGAGATGGATTTCAGAGCAAGGAAGAACGGTGCATGTACCATCTTACAAGTTCACAGTATTCAATGCAGGACCCAGGACGTGTTTAGGCAAGGAAATGGCTTTAATTCAGATGAAGATGGTTGCGAGTGCTATCATTTGGAATTATCACGTTCAAGTGGTTCAAGGTCATCCTATTTTGCCCAGCATCTCTGTTGTACTTCATATGAAGCATGGTTTGAAGGTTAAAATCAGCAAGAGATCCATTATTTGATGAAGAAATTATATCTCTAGGGTCTGTAATTTGCTTTACAGATGAGATCCACATCTTTACTATATATGTCGTGGGCGATAAATTCTCACAATAACAGAGAGATCTTATTCAGTATTTTGAATAAATGAAATTATATTAAAAAGATCAGATGCAAGAGTGGTCGGGCCATATCTTTTGTAGCAGTGATACACCTTATGCTGCATGGGCTTTTAGTCTATATGGATTCTTCCTTCTTTTGATGTCATTAGTAGTATTGTTGATCCAAGTTGTAACGTTCAGTGTTCCTTTCTTTACACGTGTAGAGAGAGAGACACACACAAGTGGGCTTCCATTCATTATGGATTTCTGGGTTTACTATAACAGGGGCTGGACATTAAGCCCATAATGCTGCTATTAGGTTAAGCCCAATAACGTTGAGATTAAAACACCTTATTATAAATTTATATACAACGACAAACACTACAAAGAAGCCTTACACCAGGCGCTTCCATTTAACTAATATATAATTCGTTATTTTTGTCATTTTATTTAAATACACATTTAAGATATATATTGAGCATTCACTAATTCTTACAAAAATTAAAAGAGAAGTGTTATCTCATTCTGAGATTTGTATGAATTGATGGGCTAATTGGGTCTTAGATATAAAATAAGAGACCATAAAAAAGCGGTAAAATAATATCTTAAAAGTAAACTCACGAATCAACATAATTTGATATGAAATGTTAGATTATGAAGTTATTTTTATTATAAAATAAATATAACGTATTACATAAAACTACGTCTGTTTTTAAGTTCAATTTTATTAACTCTCTTTATGAATAAGACACTTTCTTTCATCTGTGAAATGTCATGAACTATAAACTTTGTTCATTTTCAAATGTTAAAGGTTTAGGTCATAAATTCTAGAAGAGTCGCCGAGTCGGGACCCATTGTCGATAGGAATCCTTGGGACAACTAGAGCATTATTCATTCTTGAAAACTCCCCTTGTGGTGGCACTCAACTAATGTATCATGTATGTTTTAAGAGAAATACTTTTTGCAGTCGGTAAATGCAGTCGGCGTGCAGTCGTGAAAAAAAAGTGAATTAATACGGGACTTTACATGAAAAAAAAATTATTTTTATAACTTTTTTTTATTCATGTAGGTCCCCCTAAATATAAAATAATTTTTTTATAATTTTTTTTTATTCATTCCGTACAGCTGACTGCACGTCGACTGCATTTGCCGACTGTATCTAGCAAAGCCCATGTTTTAATCTCAACCACCATTGACATCAACTTCTTCTATTGATTGGCCAATACAAAATCCAGAGTGTGGGAGTGTAATAACAACTGCATTCCCATATTAAAGCAAGCGTCTAATAACAAACTCAAGTATTTTTTTTATTTTATTTTAAAAAAAGCTCACTAAGTGGATAGAAATTGTTCTCTGAAATCAGCATAAGTACTCGGTGATTCACCACCTGCCTAGAAGAACATATACCTATAATATTCCTTCCATAGACATACGAGGTTCAGATGATTACTTTATAAAAGCTATCACATCCCTCTACAAAAACAAAAACATCCCAAGCCCAGTCCATGTGCCTTCAAGAACGGACAGGCAAAGGATCAGGCAAGAGCGGCTAAAAGCCAAGGAAGGGTAAACGTGTCAATGGGAAAATAGAGAAGGTGACGAGAAAATGGGGGAAATGAGAGATAATTGACATAAAGCTAGATTTTTCACCTATTACCGTTAAGGGCGAATAAAGGGGATCTGAAATCAAAGACCTTTTTTTTTTTTTTGAGGGGTCGACTAGAGAGATCTTCTCCAATTTTCAAAAAGAAAATTTTAATTTTATTATTTATATAATATGATACGAGAGATCATAAGATACCGTAAATAATCTATTAAAATCCTTTCAATTATCTCAATTAAAATTAGGCAATTCTATTCATCGATTAAGTGTGTCATGTAATATATGAAAAATTGTTATGACATTAAGAGTTAAACATTTAATCAAATTAGTATCCAATAATCTTATTATTTTTGTATCAAAACAAAAATCTGTCATGAATTTAACAATCGGATCTTTTTGTGTTAACGGGTCGAGGTTTGCCTGCCACTTTTTATTTGTCCTAGTCACTCAAATTAAGCTTTTGGAAATAACACTTAAGAGAGTTATAGGGCATGTGTGGATAACTATAGATTTTTATTTTTATTTTTAAAAAAAAAAAATCACTTACAAACATCACTTTAACACAAAATATTTTTATTTTTAAATTTTCAACTTTTTCATTCAACCATTATCTAATCACTACTCAAATATAAAAATCAATACAATTTTTACAATTTTAAAACAAAAATAATATTTATAAAAAATTACATTCAAAAAATTTTTTAACCTATCAATTCACTTTCACATACTCTAAATTCAATTTTTATTTTAAAAAATATTTGTATTCATTTTTTTTTTCAATTTTTATTTCAAAAAATATTTGTATTCATTTTTTTCAATTTTTTTAAAATCTAATAAATATCTTCAGTCAAACTATTTAATTATTATTCACAAAATTTCAAAATACTCTTGAAGATATCTTAAACATCCATACATGCCGGCCTAATCTCATTAAACCATGACTAGGACTGAAAGTCGAACGGTCTGGATCGGAAAAACCGACCGGACCGGACCGGACCAAATGAGTCCGGTCCGGTCCAGGTCCAATTTTTAAGGGACCACCGGACCGGACCGAACCGAATAGATTAAAAAAAAAATTATTATTTATATAATAGTTGAATTACTAATAATCTAATACTAATACAATTATATAGTTATACTAATTATAAATTCATAATAACTAAATCATTATAAGTCTATAACTATATTATATATATTTAGTATCAATGTATTACTATATTCTTTAATATATAACTATTAATTATAATATATAGTACTAGTATAACCGATCAAAAAAAAATATAGTACTAGTATATATATTAATGTATTAACATATTATAAAAGTTATAGTATAAATTATAATATATCATATATTTGTAAATTTATAATAGTATTAGTATAGTTAACTTAATATGTAATATGTTAGCATTAAATCACTATAACTACATAGAATATTAGTAATAAGAGTATTACTATTATTTAATATAATATTACATATATTATCACTATCATTACATATATTTATTAGTTATAGTATTAGTACTAATAGACTAATAGTATTAGTTATTAATATTACATATAGTTACATATATTACTATTATTACTATTATTATTACATGATATAGTTACATATATAATTATCACTATTACTAATAGTAGTAGTGTATTACTAATATATATAATAGTATAGTATATGTATATATATATTAAATATGTCACAATATAATTACATAAGTATTAAACAAAATGTCATTGAAAAAAAAAAAAAAAAAAACTCATAGGGTGGACCGAACGGACCGGACCGTATGAAGTTCGGTCCGGTCTAGGGTGGGAAAACCCTGGACCGAATAGGTCCGGTCCGGTCCGTAAAACCTCCTCGGACCGGACCGGACCGAGTTCACCCCTAACCATGACTATGACATTAGATGTTTTGCTACCATTACGATAATAAAGAAAAGCATTGTGTGTTAATTTCAATGACTTTGACCAACCTTCCCAATGATAAAATAAATAAATAAATAAGTTCAAGTTTTTCAAGAAAATAGTAATTTTCAAAATATTTTCAACTATATTATAAAATGTTGTACTGAGGTAATATAGTTTTTTTTTTTAATTATTTAAAGGAATATAAGACAGAAGAGTTAAAACTATAAAAGTGTAATTAATACAAGTAAAAAAAAAAAAAGATAATGAATGAGAGGAAAAGTGATTATCATCCATTGTTTAATTTTGATTTTGATTTTATGCGTTCAAATTTTTAAAAAAATACTATTTTATTGATAAGTTGTAAATAAAATATAAATGAATTGTAAATCTATCATTGCAAAATATAAATATGTATTTTGCTCGTAAAAAAAGAGTTTTGAGGTTAGCCTGAAATAATAATGATTCCAAAGCTCTACCTGTAATTTTTGTTACGTATTCCTTACATATCTTATTATTGTAATTAATTGTATTATTTTTTTAATATAAAATAATTATTTTAACTAATCATATAAGTAAAGTGTACAAAAAATACGTAAAAGTAATTATAATGTGATAAGAAGAAAACGCACTCTACAATTTATTACATGGATCGTGACACTTGCCAAAGTCATCTTGTAGCAGCTCTACAATTAAAGCATTATTAATAGATTAGTCATATTAAAAAATAAAGTAACTTTTTAACTATTAGAGATCAAAGTGGCTTGTAATGAATTAGTCATATTCAAATTCTTTAGCTTTTAGTTACCATAAATGTAAACATAAAATTATATTTGGTTGTTATTATACTGTTAGCAAATCTTTATTTTATTATTTTTATGTAACTCTTCCTCTCACATTTGGATATTTTCAGAACGTTTGGTATAATAAAATATGGTTAGATTGAAAAATTGAATACATATACTTGAAAAATATAAATTTTTAACCTATAATTTAATTAGAATATAATTACTAATTAACATATAATAGGTAGAATAGTAAAAATATTTAATTTTTTAAATTATTAATTACTCATTACTATATAATAAATAAATCAAATTTATTATAGTCAAAATCAAATTTATCTTATATTATTTTATTATTATATAATAAAAAAATAATTATTTAAATATAAAGATTAATATGAATAGAAATCTAAATTTATTTTACATTCACAAAAAATATCATTAACATTATTACATATACATAATCCATTAACAGCAATCTAATTAGCAATTACTCTATATCTAGATCGTTGCTCAATTGGCACTCCCCCAAAGTCATCCCGTAGTCGCTCTACGATTAATTATTACTCTACATCATCGCTACTACTAAACTCCCCGCCCCCCGGTGTGTCTTATCTTACTGGCAAACTACCCTCTTTATACCCCCAAAAGTAGCGAGCAACTGGCGCTCCACACACTACAGTTTTTCTATCTAAATACGTCTAATTTCTATTGTATTACAGTATTTTTTTTTAAAAAATCTGACAGTAAATAGTGTGTAAACAGTATATAAATAGTATGTATAAATAGTAATAAACAATATACAAATCGGCTGAAAATTAAAATACTGAGACTTACACTTTTTTCAAATCTTAAAAATTAAAAATTATCTAATCTCATATCAGTATTTAAACACATATTTTTTTCACAAATAATTTGTTCTCATCTTAACTCAAAAATATTATTATTATCTAAAATATCTTATTTCATCTAAACTGTAAATCCAAACGAGTTATTAATGGTGGAAACCCAACCAATTTCTTATTTTTTAAAGGAAAAATTTAGTTGTAAGTACGACTATACATTAATATGTATACTAATATAATGTGATTTAGTCAAAAAATAAATTTTATTAAAAATAATATTAATTTAAATTTAAAATATAAATAAATTAATATTAATACGTAAATTAATATATAACTTTACTTATAAGTAACAAAACTGTACAAATAATAAGACTCATGCCAAATTTGGCATCTCCAGTACATATATTTGAAATGCCTCTTCACAATTTTAGTGTCATTGACAAATGCTTGTTTAAAGTATTTTTACAGTACTTTAAAATATTTTAAAATAAGAAATATTATTTCATAAATGTAACTTTATTTTATAAAAATATATTTATTTTTAAATACAGTTGTGAAACGTGTTGTCCAGGTAGGTTGATTTGGTTAAGTTTGAATAGTAAATTAAGATTAGATAAGTTGAAATAAAAGTTAAATAAAATATTATTTTTTAATATTATTATTATTTTAAAATTAAAAAAAATTATTATATTTTATATAAAAATTATAATAATGAGACTGATGAATTTAGAGCCTCTCTCTCTGTGTTCAAACAGGCCCAACAAACAGGAATGGGAGAACACCCCATACTACTATGAAAGTCATCCGTAGCTGGTCCACAAATATTAATGACGTAGACTGGCTGATATCTAGTGGCCACCGGCGATCCATAAAGATCAACGATAACGATAACGATAACGATAGAATACCTCTTATCATCTATTTATTATTTTATAATATATTTAAAATTGTGATTTTTTTATTATTTTATTTCAAATTTTTTTAACACCCTTTAATTATTAAAAAAATTTTAAAAATATATAATTTTATTAATGGTTATTTTCTTAGTTATTAAATAAAAAATTAAAAAAATAAAGAAAATAATAAATAAGAAAAATAATATTTGTAATCGCATAAAAAATAACATTTATAATCGTGAATGCATAAGTATCATATAATTATTTTAAAAAATAAATATAAAATTTATATAAAATAAATTAAAATTTTAATAATAAGCTATGTCATTTTTAAAAATGATTATATAACAATTACGAATTTGTTGAAGGAAAAATATAATTATAAGTAAAATTGTATATTAATATATGCGCCAATTTAATGTAATTGGTTAAAAAATAAATTTTATAAAAAATAATGTTAATTTAAATTTTAAATATAAAAAAATTAATATTAATATACAAATTAGTGTAACTAGCCAAAAAAACTCCTCTACAAAAGGCATTCGACCATTGCAAGTCATCGTGCAAAACCTAAGCACTCGTAAGTACAGCTTAGCTCCAATGGCCCTACTTTGGCACCCAGAGATACTTGTCTCGTTTCTCTGCTTCCTTTTCCTTTCGCTTTTACGTTGGAGATGGAACAAACACTCTCCCGTCATAAACTGGCCTGTCGCCGGAATGCTTCCGGGGCTTCTTCTAAATGCATGGCATCTCCACGACCACGTAACTTGGGTTCTTCAACATTCTGGTGGCACGTTCATGTTTAAGGGCCCTTGGTTTAGTGGCATGAACTTTGTGGTCACTAGTGATCCCAACAACATCCACCACGTTCTGAATAGAAAATTTTCAAACTACGAGAAAGGACCCAAGTTCCGTGAGATTTTTGAACCTCTAGGAAACGGGATTTTCAATTCCGATTCTGACTCGTGGAAGTCCCAGAGGAAGCTGGTTCATTCGTTGATGAAAAATAGCAAGTTTGATATGTTCTTAAAGAAAGTTGTGCACGAAGAGGTGGAAATGGCCCTCATTCCTGTTCTTGATCACGTCTCAAGTCTAGGAATCGAAGCGGATTTACAAGACGTTTTCCAGCGATTAACCTTCGATAATATTTGCAACACAGTTTTAGGCTTTCATCCAAATTCCCTCTCGGTTGATTTTCCTGAACTTGCACATGCAAGTGCGTTCAATCAGATAGAGCAAGGAGTCATTTACCGACACATTGTGCCAGAAAGTTACTGGAAGTTGCAGAGATGGCTTCAAATGGGAGAAGAGAAGAAGCTGAGCAATGCTTGGAGAACTTTTGATCAATTCCTATACCATTCTATCTCATCCAGACGAGAAGAACTGAGGCAAAGCAAAACCCAGAAGACAGAAGAAGCCAAATTCGACTTGTTGACAGCTTATATGGCTCTTGAGGAAGAAGGAACATTGAAACTGGACGGTTTCCCAAACTCCAACGAGTTTTTAAGGGACACCGTATTCAATCTCATGGTAGCAGGGAGAGACGGCGTAAGTGTGGGGCTAACTTGGTTTTTGTGGCTTATTGCAACACACCCAGCAGTGGAAGCTAAGATTCTAGAAGAGATCAGAGACAACTTGGCAGCGAATTCTAACGAAAACCAGAGGATCTTTTGTATAGACGAGCTGAGCAAGCTAGTTTATCTCCATGGAGCGACGTGCGAATCCTTGCGGCTATTCCCGCCCGTACCTTTCGAGCATCTGCACTCAATTAATTCTGACATTCTCCCTAGCGGCTTGTATATTGATTCAAGTACAAGATTGCTGTATTCTCTCTACTCAATGGGAAGGATGGAAAGCATATGGGGTGAAGATTGCTTAGAATTCAAGCCAGAGAGATGGATTTCAGAGCAAGGAAGAACGGTGCATGTACCATCTTACAAGTTCACAGTATTCAATGCAGGACCCAGGACGTGTCTAGGCAAGGAAATGGCTTTAATTCAGATGAAGATGATTGCGAGTGCTATCATTTGGAATTATCACGTTCAAGTGGTTCAAGGTCATCCTATTTTGCCCAGCATCTCTGTTTTACTTCATATGAAGCATGGTTTGAAGGTTAAAATCAGCAAGAGATCCATTATTTGATGAAGAAATTATATCTCTAGGGTCTGTAATTTGCTTTACAGATGAGATCCACATCTTTACTATATATGTCGTCTGCAATAAATTCTCACAATAACAGAGAGATCTTATTCGGTATTTTGAATAAATGAAATTATATAAAAGAGATCAGATGCAAGAGTGGTCGGGCCATATCTTTTGTAGCAGCGATACACAGACTTCCTTCTTTTGATGTCATCAGTATTATTGTTGATCCAAGTTGTAATATTCAGTATTCTTTTCTTTATACGTGTAGAGAGAGAGACACACACACGCAAGTGGGCTTGCATTCATTATGGATTTTTGGGTTTACTAAAACAGGGGCTGGACATGAAGCCCATAATGCTGCTATTAGGTTAAGCCCAATAATATTGAGATTAAAACACCTTGTTATATACAAAGAGAAATGCTACAAAAAAGCCTTATACCACACACTTCTATTTAACTAATATATAATTTGTTATTTTTATCATTCTATTTAAATACACATTTAAGATATATATTGAGCATTCACTAATTCTTACAAAAACTAAAAAGAAGTACAATCTCCTTCTGAAATCTGTATTAATTAATGGGCTAATGGGATCTTAGATATAAAGCAAGAGATCATAAAAGAAGCGGTAAAATAATATCTTAAAAATAAACTCACAAACCAACATAATTTAATATAAAACGTTATATTATGAAGTTATTTTTATTATAAAATAAATCTAACGTATTCTATAAAACTATATCTGTTTGTAAGTTTAATTTTATTAACTCTGTTTATGAATATGACACTTCTCTTTCATATGTGAAATGTCATGAACTATAAAATTTTTTCATTTTTTCATTTTCAAATGTTGAAGGTTTAGGTCATAAATTCTAGAAGAGTCGCCGTGTCAGGACCCATTGTCGGTAGGAATCCTTGGGACAACTAGCATTATTCATTCTTGAAAACTCCCCTTGTTGTGGCACTAATGTATCATGTATGTTTTAATCTCAACCACCATTGACATCAACTTCTTCTATTGATTGGCCAATACAAAATCCAGAGTGTGGGAGTGTAATAACAACCGCATTCCCATATTAAAGCAAGCGTCCATTAACAAACTCAAGTATTTTTTTTATTTTAAAAAAGGTCACTAAGTGGATAGAAATTGTTCTCTGAAATCAGCATAAGTACTCGGTGATTCACCACCTGCCTAGAAGAACATATATCTATAATATTCCTTCCATAGACATACGACGTTCAGATGATTATTTTATAAAAGCTATCACATCCCTCTACAAAAACAAAACAGGGATCCACAAACGAACTGGAACATGTGCGTAATATTAGCACATTTCAGCCTGACCTCCTATAAAAGCTATAGGCCACAGCCACTGCTGCCACTGCACTTGCCACAGCAACGGCTGTGAGAACTTCACTTTGCTCCAGTGATCCTATGCAGAAAGAAAGTTTACCCAGCCCCTTCTTTTCATGCCCTGATACCGTTTCTTTCAGCTTCTTTTCTTCACCCACACCGTTCTGCTCCAAACTTCCATCTTTGCAACAACTAAACCCATTAGCACCTTGGCAACAGCCAGCTCCATCATCCTTATTGCTCCTAGTGCTGCTTTCTTTAGGCTTCTTCTTGCTTTTCTTCACATCCCCATTAGCAAGCTTCTTTTTATCCACCTTTCCACCTTCCTCAGCAGTGGCTCCCATTTGCCCCCTGCAATAAATGCCAATGATCGAAAGAGTGATCATCAATTGACAAGCAAAAAGGTCAAGAGGGTGATTCTTATTAAGAGAAATGAGAGAAACTTATTTACTAGTACAAACATAAGAAAACCACTGAAATACCTCTTCATTTCAATATCTTTCAAGAATTAAAAGATTCATGTACCATCATTCATAAGGACAATATTAGAAAACCACAATTCTACAAGGCCTATTTGAATGTAACTGGTGCGGTCAAAGCATATGGAAGCGAGGAACAAAAACTGGGCTACGTTTAGAAACAAGAATCAAGGCAAGATATGTAAACGGACTTCATTGCATTACTTGTCTCAACTATTTATCAATGATTTTGTGGTCAGGAATAAAATCATATTTAATGAGTCAATTAAACTGATAAAATCATATTTTTTACAAGTTAGCTTCTGTCCCCACGTGTCTATAAAGCCATACTAGTATCTGATACTGCTATTAACTTGTGAACTAGAATGAATTAAGTCATCTAATTAACATTTCACAAAAAAGAACATGCAAAACCAAGGACAAACCTCCAAAGGTGTTCTATGATCTCTCCCTTTCCAATATGCTGATCAAGCAATGAAGGGACATCATCAGGAGTAACATAGCCATACCTATCACCATTGACAAGAACTATTTAATACTATTACCCAAATAAATTATATGAAGTTTCTTTAAAAGCTTTAGAGTGACAGGAAGTAACTATGACATGGATCTTACCAATGACCCATTATCTTTCCATCTGGACCTGGACTGTAGATGATCACATTCCCAGCATACTTGTGCCCCCCAATGTGTGAGCATGGACTAACAAATACCTGATCTTTCCATTCCCGGGACTCAATCTCCTCTTTAAGCTTTTCAATTAGAACCGGTCCACAAACACCACACCTCCGATCACGACGACCATGAGAGCACACAAAAACATGCGATCCAGTCAACACCTCTTCCACTCCCGAAGCCCATGGCTTACCATTCACAAGAACATCCTCCACAAAGCTATCCACTTCTGAGTCCTTCAAACCCCTTCAAAAACGAAAAAAAAAAAATCAACAAATAAATTATTAAAAAATAAAACAAAAGAAAAGACTTATCTCGACAGCACCCAATCATAGCCAAAGGAAAAGAAGACAACCTCTGAAAATTAGCAGAATCTTGAGCTTTCCATATAAAACTCTAACAAACAAAACCCTAACCATCCTAACATAACTATAATCCAGTCATTTTTACTCATAAAAAAAGAAACTATGTCCAGCCACCCTAAAACAAGCAACATGTCTATATCCGTTATTTCCAGAAACATTAAGCAAAATCACAGGGGTATAATCTAATCTAATACTCGCGACTTACCTGTACTTGATCATTTCGGGGAATATCAACACGTCTCCATCAGAGAATTCGGTCCCCTCGCGTCCCTCGAATATTGTCAGGTTCGTCTGCCATATCCAAGAATCAAATACCGAGTCAACGAAACCGTTACCAAATCCAAGTCTCAAAGCTTGCAGTAAAATCAGAATCACCACTATCATTAACCGATTAGTCCAACTTTTAAAGCAAAATCCAAGTCTCACAAAACTCGGAGCAAAATCGCAATTACTCCGATCCTAAACCGATTAATCTGAATTCTAAAGCATAATTTACGCTTAAAATCTAAGAAAAATCACAACTACCGCAACGGGTGAACCCGAGTTAATTTATAGTGATGTAGCTGACCTTGAGAGGTATGCTATCCTTGCGACCTTTGATAGCCGAGGAGAAGAGCCTGGGGAGCAGATCGGAGTCGGAGCCCTCGACGCGCGAGGGCCAGGCCTCGGGGCTCTTGTAACAGAGGAACACATGGCGGTCGTATGCGCCGACGGTGCCAGCGAGACTTTCCTTGTACATCTCCGGTCGAGTAAACCCGTACTTCTCGTCGTCATCGTTGCTGTCGGCGAGGTTCGAGAGATCATCGGAGGCCATGGTGAAGGCTAAGAAAATAGTTGAGTTCGAACGCGCGAGAGAAATAGTGAGCCAGAGGCAATGCGGATGGTCGTGGCGGAAATCAGAGAAAGGAGAAGCGTGAACAATGCACAAATGGAAGCTAGGGAGTGTGGCCTGTGGGGCGACAGTAACGTCCGGAGGTTTTGCGCCGTGCGATTTGGGTTTTGGACGCTGATTGGTGGTTTGGTGCTTGGGAAGCAAAATAGAAGCGCGAAAGGGTCGTGTGTGGCACGCGCTAGCTGAGATAGAGTGTGAAATGAATATTGTGAACCATCTGTGATGGAGTGATAGCGGGTGTTTGCAAAAAGAACGGAGCGCGTGTAACTACGAATAATGGTGAAAATCGTTGGATCATTGCCCTTTTCATTTCTGGTTTGCTGAAGTGGCCATTCATGATTGGGCCTTCGGTAACCGTTATGAAACAGACAGTCGTCGAACGTTAATCATTGGTTCCAAGTCAATCCTCCGGTTGCGAGGGATCTTTACATCATTGTATTCGATGGATGCATATGAATTACGGGTATGGTTTAATTAAGTGTAATCTAATTCCCAATCAAGAATAAATTATGAAGCAAATCTGACAAAGAAACCATAGTTTATTCCAGAATACTTAGGTATAGTTTGGTAATAGGATTAGAATTTTGAGTTTTAAAATAAAATATTAAAATAAAATTTTTTAATATTATTATTATTTTATAATTTGAAAAAATTAAGAAAATTTTAAAATATTTATTATATTTTATATAAAAATTTGGAAAAGTTATAATGATAAAATGAGAATTTTAAATTTGAGATAAAAAATTTGAAGGGCCGAATCAAATCTTAATAATTCAATTTTCATTATCAACTCAACTTAACTCAACAATAATTTTTATTTTCTTAAAAAGAATATTACAAATAGACTTTGAACATAATTATTTTTTTTCAATTACTTTCAAAGTCAGAGAAACAAGCAACTTATCTTCAAAATCTTTCGTGGAAATGAAGAATCCAGTTTGGCCATTTTTTCTTGAGAAAACTTGCCTTTTTAACAGCTTCTCTTGCTATTCAATGAGTATGCTGTTTTGTTTTGTTTCTAACGACATGATTTTATAGTTGCCATTGAAAGTGTAAGATGTTTATTGTTGATGGTTGGTTGAAGCTTCCAATTGCTGATGGAATAGGAATGCATTTTGGATGGTTATTGACATGTTGTTGATCTATCATCTTTTTAGGACCTGCCATTCTGCTATCTTCACTATTGCCCATCTATAGGTAATGCTTTTGAAAAAAGGAGCTACCATGTATAGCATCTCCCCACTTTCATGAATCATGACGCTTTGAGTATTCGTTATTCCGTAGATGTTGCTTGCCAAACTTGTGCACTTAACTAAACAAAATTCAATTCATTTAAAAAAAAAAAAAAAAGAACTAATGAGAATTCAAGGTGGTCCATGGTGGACTTACTGTTAGGAGCCTATCAAAAAGTCTTCTTAAGTTAGAGGCAGCCACTCGCGATTGGGGACCTCATGATCAACCCCAGAGGCCACAACTCCTTAATGATATGATTTGATGTATTGAAGGTGCAAAACATTCGCCAAATAAAATAACTCAATTCTGAATTGCTTTTGAGTTTGAAAAGGGTCCTGCGTGTTTCTGATGTTCCCAATGCTATTTTGGCAAAACTAAAAGAAAATTTTATTTCCACTGAAACTAAAATTTACAGGAGCAACAGGTGTAGGAAGAAAGACCAGCTAACTTCCTTTCTCATCTTAATGCATTTGCTTTTCCTAACTGCTGTTTATCATGTGCCTCGCACTGAGCCAGCAGTTACAAGTCCCAATCCAAGGAACTAAAAAATTGTACTTTTTGCAATTGCAAAAGACCATTAAAACACAATACAATCGAGAAGGTGGAAAGTGGTTCAAAGAAAGAATAAATGGACACAAAAATCAAAAGAAATCAATCTCCAAATAATTACCTGAAGGCTTCACATCAATACCAGGCACCTCAGTTGTAGGTACTTTTGGCACATTGGTTATAGTAGCAAAGTCCATCACACCCTGTTTTGGCACCTCCGGTGGATTGGTACAACGAATGAGTGCCCAATTCACACTTTGAAAAAAGGGATGCTGTTTAACTTCTGTAGCACCGCGTCTATAAGCAAGACGATGCTGTGGCTCTTTCACAAGTAGACCCCTGATCAAGTCCCTCGCAGCAAAGCTCACGGTAGGTGACTCTGGAAATCTTAACGGTTGGCCAACCACATTAAATAGAGTTGCCCTGTTCCCTGCTCCCTTGAAGGGGGTTTTACCAAACAAAAGTTCATAAAGAAATATCCCAAATGTCCACCAATCTACAGCACTACCATGGCCTTCACCTTTAATGATTTCAGGTGCCAAGTACTCGTGTGTGCCAACAAAAGACATTGACCTAGCATTTGTGGGCTCAGCGACAAGCTCAGGGAGAGGGGTTACTTGATGACTTGTTTCATTCTTTGGCTTGTTCTTTTTTTCTTTCTTGGGCTTGCTTGATAAGAAGCGTGGTGTGAAACACGTCGGTTGGATGCAATCTGGCTGCATTACACAAGTTGGCTCTATGCAGGCAGGTTGCACGCAGTATCCTGATTTCTTAGTCACGATGCTTGAATTTGAGGATTTCACCAGAGTTGGGCAGACAGCACATCTTAGAGAGAGGTCAAAATCTGAAAGCATTATGTGTCCATCATCTCTCACCAACACATTTTCTGGTTTAAGGTCTCTGTAAATGATCCCAAGCATGTGCAAATACTCCAGAGCAAGAAGAACTTCAGCCACATAAAACCTGCAGAATGGCAGTGGAGCTCAAAGGGCTGAAACAAAAACCAGAGGTACCTAATCATTTTTAATTGTACTTCATATAAAACCACAGCTTTAACATCATCAAAATCAAGAGTTACCAACATTGATCAGTAAAAACATATGTGACTGAACTCCTAGTGCATCAGGCATATTCTGTGAGTTCTATAACGTGGGTGCATAAAAGAGACTAGAGACTTGCCAAAAAACCTTACAGGAAGAAAAGGAAATTCAAACACAAATACTTGTTGGCACTTATTTTTCCCCGTCTGGCCAGTTTAGTTCAAAATCGTATCAATGACAGGTGATAACAGTACACATAAACTTAGCTTATATCTGAAAAGTGGCTAGGAACTTTTAGATTTTGGGAAAAATAATTGAGAACTCAAATATTTGTTAAGACTTGGGAAACATACAAAAAGATGATGATAAAAGCAACAATAGAAGCAACTTATACTTGACTGGATGTATAGACAAGCCAACCTTAGAATGATGCAATTGAGAAAGGAGATTCAGTGAGTTAAGTTAGTGGAAGAAGCTTCGCATCCAGGCACTAAAAAACCAAGAGCAAATAAGAAAATGGGCACTTGTTATGACTTCCCAAAATCAAGACGACGAACAAAGGGGAATGAGAATTAGATAGAGATCATGCAGAAGATTGAATAAGTATATAATTATAGGGTGTACAGACTTAAATTATTATTATTATTTTGGATCAGTAAGGTGTTATATCCACTTCATACAGGTGGGAACTGTTCGTTGCTCTGATTCCACTAGTGAGGTATACTTAAAAGGACTGTTTACAGCAAACAGAATTCATAGTTAGTAAAACAACAAAATTTTAATTAAAGATGGAGACATCAACGTCACATCTAGGTGGGCATTCGTAATAATAAGGGCACTATCCAAAAACTTCATATGTGCACCAGACACAAAGGATTAGGATTATCAAGTTAAAGATTACAACAAGAATGTCAACTGGAATTGGGTGAGTCCTGTTCCACCCCCAGCCAAACTTCGAGAAAGAGAACGTCTTTTAAGAACACTGAAGTCTGATGCAAAGTTCACCTAGATGATTCTGTTAGTTTGAAATTAAATAACATAAAAAAGAATTTGGTGAGACTATCAAATCCTACAATGATAAGTTAACTGGAATCGGCCTCATGTTCCATGAACTGACAAATTTTTCTTACTGCTAGTAGCGACATAAAGATTTTTGTCATAACGGTAACCTTAAGACAGTTGATCATTCACATAAATTCAAATTTGTCTAAGTCAAACAAGTGAAAAAAAAAAAAAGAATAATTCCTAACCTGGCAGCATGCTCAGGAAAACACTTCCCAGGTTGTCTTTGCCTGAGTGCATGAAGGTCTCCACCAGGGCAGAACTCCATTACTAAGCAAGAGGACTTCTCTGTCTCAAAATGTGTATACAAGGTGGGTAGGAATGGATGATCCAGAGACTGCAGTATCTCTCTTTCTGTCTGAGCTCTTGGAAGCTTCTTACGACTTGCTAGAGCTGCTTTATCCATAATCTTCATGGCAAAATAAGTTCTAGTGCCAGTCAACTCTGATAAATAAACTCTGCCTATATCTCCACATCCCAGTTCCTTCAACAATCTAAAATGTTTCATTTCCAGTGTCCCATCACGAGATCGAATGACCTGAATGGCTTCCCAGCCTATATCATTTGCCTTGTGGGGCTTGTACATTGCATTGCTTAAACTACTGGAGCTGCTCTCATCGCTGATGTCACTGCCAGTGCTTCCTCTAAAGATGCTGGTCTTCCTGGTCTCGACAAAATCGCAAGAAGTAGTAACTTCGACACAATCACCAAACTTATCAATGCTACTCATGCATTCACTAACTTCTGTGTTTGTGAAACTTTGCTTGGCTTCCGAATACAGGGTGGCAGAATACAGACTATTCTGAGGACTTGGACAGAAGGTTACCATGGATTGAGGTATTAAGTGGCTGTCTACTTGCGCAGCCCCTCCTTCACATGGGCCTAAAACATAATTTTCAGATTTCAGAAAGCCACTTGAATTACAATTCTCCAAATCAGTAATGGGATTCTTGCTGTAAGATTTTGTTCCCAGTGCAGAAACCTTCTCCAAATAAGAGGTTTCAACTGCTTTACTGAGAACATCATTGATGCCTGCATATTCGAATTTCCCCTTATATGAGTTGTCAAACTGTTTCCCCATACTGGGCGATTCTTCATGCTGCACATTATCATAAGATACCTCATACGAAAGCTTTTCATTATACACATGACCATTTGGATGGCGGGCTGGTTTCATACAATGATTATTGGCAGTTGCATAGGAAATGGAAGAAGCCACTTCACTTTTAGTTTGTTTCGAATACGGAGGATGAGAGGAGAGAGGAGTCCTGGATCTTGAGCGATGGTTGTTGCCTATGGCCAAATTCTGAGTCTTTGAAAAAAATTTAACTCCATCAGTGGGCGTCTCCATCCAGTAACTTCGCACAGAACTGTCACACCAAAATCCAAACTAAACACACTGACTTTGCGAGATTTAGCTGATACACCGCCCCCCCACCCACCAAATGGTAAAGCCATTAATTACAAAATCTTCAGCTTAAATGAATTTCTAAATTTTTCAAAGACGAAAAAGCCGAAATAATAACTATAAGTTCGAAACAAAGGCATGGTCCTCTATGGAAACCCAAGCAAAAACATAATTGGCAGAATTCAGAGAACCGTTACACAGACATCCATAACATTAAGGAGACTCCCAGAGATTACGGATAAAACAAGAAACTTATAGAAAGCAAGATACACATGGCACTGAGAATCGAGATATTGAACGCAATAAATCCATAAATGAATGTCAAAAGCAAAGAAAGTCAAGAATCACATGACAACCCAAGAAAAATTACATAGGTTTGACACTCCAACGGCCCCATCAAGAACTGTCCCAATAACCCAGATGCCCCTTTTGGTAGCCGAGAAAATGTAGTTAAAAGTAGAGAGCAATTGGAATTTGGCAAAAAATTAAAAAAAAAAAAAATAGAAAAAGAAAGAAAGAAAGAAAGAAAGAAAAAAAGCTCGAAGCATTCATTGTTTAGGACCCAAGAACACCAACGCCTCCATTCATTTGGAGTTAATTCCAAATACAATCGGCTCCACTTTCCCTTCTTTATCTTTTCCCACAATCACTCAGCAGCCAAACGAGAAACAAAACAAAGAAACCTCCAAAGACAAAAGGCCAAAGAAAGAGAAAGGAAAGAAGGAAAGACATAAAGCGCATACCTGATCAGAGAAGGGAAAGTGCAATGCAGAGAAAGTAATCCTTCATGACAGTTGGAAAAGCGAGAGATAAACCAAAACGTCAAAGAGAAAAAGTGACAACTTTTGGTGGGTTGTGGTGGTGTCTCTATGTTCCTCTGAAGAAGAGCTTCAGATCCGATCGAACCTAGGAAGAGAGAAGGGAAGGGGAGAGGAACAATCGTAATTACAAGAACAATAATGTTTTGCAAAAAGCTCTTTTTTTTTCAGTTATTTTTCGTCGTGTTGTTGCAATGGCTTTTGCGGGGACGGGAATTAAACAAAGCCAACTTGAGAAGCAAAGCCAATGAAACTGGAGCTACTTAAAAAAGCCTTCCTTTATCTTTCTTTGTATGTCCCCCCTCTGGGCACGAAGAAAGCCTCTTCCCCTGCTTTCTTTGTTCTATGATTTTCGTATAACGCCAAAAGCGAGATATGGGACCACCTCGCTTCGATTCATCATTCATTGGGGGCGCTCCTCTCCAATTTCTATATTGATAAAAGAAATAATGGGATCGTGGATTCTTTCTTTTCATAATAATAATAATAATAATAATTCATTACTAATATATTGTAATTTGTGGCCCAATAATCTTCATTATCCTACAAATAAAAACACAAAATAATAATAATAATAATAGTAATAATAATAATAAGTGAAGAGAGAAGAAGGTTGCATCCTTTGATAATTCATCGTGGCTCCGCCCTCATCTCCCGTGGTTGATTTTTTAGACTCGAGAGATTGAACTTTCTGAAGCATTTTCCTTGGTTCCACAAGTGGAATTTTATACAGGATGGCGTAGGAGCTAGGTATGTAATTTAATATATTAATAAAGTAAAAATTTTTATATGTAGTCACTTTGTGTATTCTTTACACACTTCACTAATGTGATTGGCTGCATAACTTTTTTTTAATATAAAATAACTACTTTGACCAATCACATTAGTGAAATACGTAAGAAGTATATAAAAGTGATTGTATATAACAAAACTCCACATGGGACTATCCTAGGCCAAGAGTCTAGCTTAGTTTTAATGCAACAAAATATGAGAACCCATCGTTTTCCCAATCAACCCTACTAGTGATCAAGAAATTTGAGATGAATAAAACAGATGGATAAATTAAGTTACTACCTTTCATTGCACATGAATGGCTGTTACAACTAAAGCATTAAGATACAGTCCGAGAGGGTTGGTCCCTGTACAGTCAGGTGATACGAAGCCTACATTTTAAATGTGAATGGAACTTAATTCAGAAAGTAGACATCAAGATTGTTCTAGTAAACTCTCTAAATATAAGTTCAAGATGTATCTCCCTGTGGACAAAACATCAAGCCTCTTCTCGCTTGGTTCATACTTGCCCTTGCGAAGCTGGTAGCGATGAGTTACGGCAGAAATGGTATAAGCTTGGCCTTCTATTGTGACACTCTCTCCACATTGTAAATTCTGCAACAAACAAGATGCAGCAGAGATAAACAGACACAGGCACCATGATTGTAACATTTTGTATAATACCAGAGTTCCACAATGGGAAAACGAAAAAATCACATAGATGGATAGGTTATAATGATAGTTATGAATGCTAAATCCCACATTAGCAACTTATTAGGTGAAACTAGACTTTACAAATGATTTTATAGAATTTTTTTTTTTTTTTATAAGTAAAAATTTTATTCATCTAATAATGATTTTATAGAAGTTCACACTAAGCGATTTTAGAATTATTGAGCAAATGTGGCTAGTATTTTCCCTGTATTGTTATAACTTATAAATGATATCCAAGCCAATCCCAGCCAAAGCGTGATACTCGAGCTGTACCACCTACAACATAATGACTTGACGAGGAGGACATTGATTTGGAAAGTAAACTCAGATGTGGCTTGAGATTTTCCTTAGATTCTGACATTTTGTCTTGTTGTTTCTAAATTCACAAGTTCTGTTGGTCATACAGGTTGGTGATTTAATCTACAAGAGTAACAGTGATGGCATGATAGATATAACATCAAAAATTTTGGTTGGGTTGCACATAAGATTTCACAGAAAGGTCAACTGCTAGTTTTCAGCCCTCTAAAGTGTAACATGGCATGAAATCTACATTTGACAATATCAGTCTCTTAGATGACCCTAGTCGCCAGCCATGGAAGCTCACATGTCATAAAAGGAATATTTGCCTGACCTTTCTACCCTCCTTTTACCTTTAGAGCTGTACTATGGAGCACGCCAGCAAAAGGTTTGTTGAACACTAGCACGCCGCATGCCATGGCTTAAGAACCAAATTTCTCGGAGTAATTCCAAATCCCACTCCTCTGTTTTATTTTTATGTAATTTAACTCTGATTCAACTCCTGCTTGGCCTATTTTGGCATGTGATAACTGACCATCTTGCATGCTGCCCAATTTGATAGTTGATTTTGTATAACTGAGCTATCATCCTCGTAAACGTCAGATCAACTATATATTTTATACTTATGCTACAGATCTATATACACAAAGATACACATATAGGATAAGAGGGTTAAAGCCAAGTTTTTCCTCGAATGCAGACATCCAACAGGCCCAGACACATCAGATACAAATTTTGATCGACACCTACATGACTTCATATGATACATCTACTTTACAATCTACTTCATATGATACATCTACTTTACAATCTACTTCATATGATACATCTACTTTACAATCTACTTCATATGATACATCTACTTTACAATCTAACATTAGATCTACTTTACACATTAGATTTGCTTTACAATTTAATGTATCATACCAATCTATGTAAGTCTATGAATTTACTTTTATGAAATCTTTTTATAGCTAGAGGCTCATTTGGATTTAGAGAGTGTTTCATCTCATTTCATCATTATAACTTTCTCAAATTCTCCCACAATATAATTAACAATTCAACATTTTCAAATCCCAAAACAATAATAATATTAAAAAATAATATTCTAATAATATTTTATTCAACTTTTATCTAAAACCATCTCATCTCATTTCTTAATCCAAGCCAGCCCTAAAGCATTTCTCAAGTTTATTATCGGCCAAATAAAACAATAATCAGAACCATTTCCAAGCTTTTAGTCTAAAATTAGTTTAAAAGTCTCAGATTATTACAGTAGTTTCGGATGCATTTAAGAATGAGAGCCCCTGAGATTACGCATTAGATAAGGAATATAATCCAAAAAATAACATTTATAAAAGGAAAGATAAAAAATAAAGAAAAGCAGTGGTGTACGGAGCATACGGAGGGGAAGCAACGAATGCCAAGGTTCCTGGGGGGAGGCGTAATTTCGATAACTTTATAGGGGTGGAAGTTGTCTCTGTTTTTATCTTTCTTTCTACAGAAAACTTGGACTTGGAGCACCTGTCTCTGATATAAACAAAATAGAAAAATAGAAAAGAAAATAAGAGTTGAGAACCGGATCCCAGAACATTAATGATTAAATAAGAAAAATAAAAGCGATTGGAAAAACCTCTGAATGAATTGCTGAGCTCCACGACGCCATTGCCATTCTCTCTCTGTGTGTTCGTGTCTCTGTGGCCAGTTTGAAGAAAGGAGAAGCGAAGGAAAGCCAGAGAAATGGAAGATCTTTTTCTGGCATGAATAAGGAGCACAAAAGAAATTTGGTTTTCATTTTCCTCCTTTTTTTTTAATAAATTTATTTAATTTTATTTTTGGGTCAAGAAAGAAAGAAAATGGGCTTTTCGAGAGTTTCCTTGGAATTTTCTTCTTTAACAGAGTGGCCCATGGGCTTCAAGTTGACCTGCCCAAATTCAATCCGAAGCCTACCCTTTGTAGACGATTGCAATGGTACATAGAAATGCTGTTTTATTATTTTAAACTACGTTTGAATGTTGAGTAGGAATAAGTTGAGTTTTTTATAATTAGTAATAAGTTAAAATAGTGAAATAATTTTTGTGAGAATCACCTAAAATGAATTTAGATGCGTTTAGATGTTAAGATGAGTTTAGATTTGTTTATGAAAAATTGAAAAAGGTTGTGAGTCCTATATGTAAAAAAGTATTGAGTTAAAAAATATTGTGAATATCACGTGTGAGAAGATTTTAAACTAAGAAGAGTTTATGATTTAAGAGTTGCGTATTTAAATATTAGACTCAGCTTAAAATCAACTTAAACTGAATTGATCTCAATGCACTCTAACAACTAAATAGAAATCTCAGTCACACTAATTAAATAACTTTGTATTGGTTTATTTATTTATTTATTGAAACCGAATATTCGGCATAAGTATTTGATTAATTTTAGAGTTAAAAGAATTTTTGGCAAGTGTACCTATAGAGAAATTTAAGTAAAAATTATCCTCAACTAATAGCCTTAAGAACAGGAACGAGGAAATTCAAATCTAGGGTGATTGGTATTTACGGCTTTCTATTTAAGTAGTTAGTCGAACTAATATATTTAACATAGAAAGAGAATAATAAAACCTAAAATGAAAATAATAATCCTTCAGAATGGTCCATTACGTGTTTGGTACGCCTCTCATGCCCCCCACGTAATAATATACGAAATCTACCGATCATAACACATTTTCAAACATCCAACCCAACTGATACAATCATATGTATATCTCTTCACGCTCGCACCAACTTTCAATTCAGCGTCGGACAAGATTGAAATAGAGTGGCAGCAGGCAGATTGCTTGCAACATTGTGCAATTAAAATAACAATAAATCTTGCCCAAAAAGTATTACAATTCTAAATTCAATGACCTGTATCCCTTTAGAACTCTCGTGACTGAACCAAAAAAAAGATTAGCGAACCACACTGGAGTCTACAAAGGTACCATTTCCAGAACCAGATAATATTCTCCGTACAATTTGTAGCTCGCTGATAGGATCAAATGACAGTTCAAATTAAAATCTTTTATATATTGTACTCCCAAGTACAGAAAGGGCAAAACATTCAAATGAAGAAGAAAAGGTTTCCAAGCACCTCCTTGACAAAATAGAATAATTCTGAACACATTTGCCAACAAACTTAAGATTCAATGCTACAAAGTGAGACAACTTAGCATCTGCCAGTTACAATTATAATCCTAAGAATTCTTCCTTGGATGCCAATTTCTATCTTGCGTAAGGATGATATCGCCCACTCCCTGCACCACCATAGCCCCCTCTGCTCCCATAGAAGGAGCCACTACCACCTCCATATCCACTGCCAAGGCTGCCATCATAGCTACTCCCATAGCCACCAGCAGCACCACCACCACCACCATATCCCCCATAACTATCACCAGGTCCACCATAACCACCTCCTAGATCATAACCTCTACTAAAGCCTCCTCCATAACGACCTGAGTATCCAAGGTACGAATCTTCCCTGTAAGACGCCATTCCACCACCAACACCATATCCTCCATAACCACCAAATTCACTTCCACCGTACCCACCATAAGCACTCCCCCTGCCACCATAAGGCCCACCAGACCTATAACCACCACCACCACCACCACCACCACCACTAAAGCTACCTTCTCCAAATCCACTATATCCATCCCTGAACCCACCACCAAATGTGGACCTTGAATCATTATAACGCCTGGATGGTGCAGGTGGTGGGTTTGGCTTCTTTGGCTCTGCCTTCTTGATCTCCACCTATAAGAAAGAAACATGAACTTAAATTCTAATGCTTCACGATCTCTTAAGGTTGATTTTAGAAATAAGGGCAGCATAACAGTTATAAAATACAAGAATTTCAATTACTAAGCTGGTTAGAAGATATGTATATTCAGTGGGTGACCTGAGCTCCTGCCATTTCCAATCTGTTACCCCTGGACAATAGATCGTCAACAGCTTGCTCCGTGTCGAAGGTAATAAATCCAAATCCACGAGAACGACTAGTGGAATGGTCCCGCATGATTTGGTGTTCCTTGACCTCTCCATATTGTGTAAAGAAGTCCCTGAACTCATCTGCCCATTTATAACAAACATATAGCCCACCATTTAGAATTTCTATGCAAACAACCCTCATTGTGGCAGAATACAAATCAAATCACCTTCATTCATGGTTGTAGGGATCCCCCCGACAAAAATCTTCTTAGTCTTGAAATCCTTAGAGCCAATAGCACCCTTTGGAATAGTACGCTTAATTTCCACCTATATATGGTGCCAAAACCACATCAAACACCAGTAAATCAAGTCAACAACTGAAGCAATAGCAACTTAATTCTAGAAATAAAAAACCTATAACCTAGCTCAATGTTGGCCCCCAACACAAACCCTACTTGTTTCCCATTAATAATATGAGTGTCGTCAATGACTTTATCAACCACAGAGGGGTCTGCATAAGTCACAAACCCGAATCCACGGGGTTGCCCTGTCTTACGATCCTTCATTATCACAGAATCAATAATATCACCGTATCTACCAAAATGCTTGACAAATTGCGCTGCATTAGAAAATTACACAAGGGCAGAAAAGATTAAACTCATACATGTCCAAACTAAAATCAGCAAATATTATGGAATTGGCGCACTGTAAAGAACTAACCATCAGTTGTCTCTCGTGCTAAACCCCCTATAAATATTTTTCTGCAAGATTACGCGCAAAGTACGAAAAATCATAGATCAACACAAATTCAGAGCAGTGAATAAAATATTTCGCAGCTTCTTTCTTTCTTTTTTTTATCAAATTTGAAAAATTTTCATCTCTTTAGTTTGACTTCACTTAATTCCAAATATTTTCTTCAATTATTCCAAAAAATAACTGAAAATCAGAGAAATGAATCGACAGAGGCAGTTTCTGAGCTTTCAAGGATTTGCCTGATTTTATTTTCTTACATTTTCTTAGCGGCCAAACAGAGCTAAAATTTCTTGAAAATGAAAATAAAGAACGTATTGAGAGAGAGAGAGAGAGAGAGAGAGAGAGAGAGAGAGAGAGAGAGAGAGATACCCAGCGCTGGCACCGTCGCCGGTGTGAGGTTGGGACTTGTCGTCCTCTTCTCTGAGGTCAGAGTACTTTACGTCACTGGTTTCTCTGTCAGAGACGGCTTCATTGGCGTGCGAGTCCATGAGGCACCGAACTTGACGAGCGTAGCACTTCTCAAACTAGGAGGAAGAAGGAGGAGGAGGAGGAGACGAGGACGACGAATTGATGAGCCCTAGATGTTTGTTTTTGGACCGAAATCCCCTACAATCCTTTTTAAGCATTTCCGGCGGTGTGATCGGTTGCAAAGAAAAGGGTTATTGTGGTCTTCGGACCATTGAAGTGGCTCCTTCTCAACTTCTCCTTCTGGGCCGTGGCCAGCCTTCTGATAATAGGCTTTGGGCTAAAATCGGGTTGTGCTGCACATATTTTTTATGACATAATCAATGGGCTTACATACCCAACAAAAATAAAATAAAATAATAGAATAAATTTTTGCAAGTGTTTAAGTGAGATTTAGACAGTGAGTTGAGATGAAAGTTAAAAATTTAATAAAATATTTTTAAAATATAATTTTTTAATACCATTATTATTTTGAGATTAGAAAAAGTTAAATTGTTTATTATATTTTATGTGAAAATTTAAAAATATTGTAATATTAGATAAGATGAATTGAGATAATCCAAATAGGGCCGAAGACATGTTTTGACACTTCAAGAGTGCTATTTATTAGAAATGTTCTAGTACTACAAAGAAATTATATAAAAATAAATTTATAAATTGACATAATTTTCACGTGATATGTTATATCTAATTTACGATAAAAATAGTTTTATAATTTAACGTACCATGTCAAGCAATGTCAATTTATAGGTCTACTTTTTTAACATTTATGAGGCTAAAGCATTTCTCATTTCATTATCCATCTTTCTAGCTCAAGATTTTAAGCTTAAAAATCTGATGTCACTTGCAAGTGTTTAAGTGAGATTTAGACAGTGAGTTGAGATGAAAGTTAAAAATTTAATAAAATATTTTTAAAATATAATTTTTTAATACCATTATTATTTTGAGATTAGAAAAAGTTAAATTGTTTATTATATTTTATGTGAAAATTTAAAAATATTGTAATAATTAGATAAGATGAATTGAGATAATCCAAATAGGGCCGAAGACATGTTTTGACACTTCAAGAGTGCTATTTATTAGAAATGTTCTAGTACTACAAAGAAATTATATAAAAATAAATTTATAAATTGACATAATTTTCACGTGATATGTTATATCTAATTTACGATAAAAATAGCTTTATAATTTAACGTACCATGTCAAGCAATGTCAATTTATAGGTCTACTTTTTTAACATTTATGAGGCTAAAGCATTTCTCATTTCATTATCCATCTTTCTAGCTCAAGATTTTAAGCTTAAAAATCTGATGTCACTTGTCGGTCCACGTAGTCAGCAAATAAATTTTTTCAGAGGCAAAACACCCAACAAACAATAAGGTCTCCATGAAAAGAAAGGTGGCGATCTGGGAACATGAAGAATCACCAAGTAAGGATTTTGAATGATACAACATCAGCTTCAACTGAGTGAGAATCACATCCATCCTTTCAGAAATCCCCGGGAAAAAGAAAGTAGATCAATGGATAACAAAACAAAAGTTTGATTGGCAAAATGTCGGGTTCTACATGAATTTACATAAATCTTCCATGGGAGAGGGAGAGAGAGGGAGACAGGCTACAAAATCTATAATGTATTATGCTGCAGATTAAACCTCCTCCTCCTGTCTCCCCGGTAGTATGAAGTTTCATCTATTGCTCCTCTCATGTAGTCAAACCAGAAGGGCTGCTACACGCCATCGACAAAAATATGTAGTCTTGTTCAAGAGCTTTGCAGAAGTCCTATTTGCAGTGGCTGCGTCACCATTGACCAACATGTTATCATTTCTCTGCTCTAAAATTTTGTCTTTTATCAGTATAATCCAGAACTGGTGGCCCAATGACAACTTCCTTCGCCGCTTGTGCTCTTGGAAATCTATGTTTTTCGTTCCTGGGGTTCATGACTTCTAAATTTCAACTATATTGATTAATGTTCTTTGCCAAAATGATGCAGGTAATTGTCCACACATATATGCAAGGAGTGGCAGACGTGGAACTCCTACACATGATGGTGCCGCGATTTTGCAGCATGCTAAGCCTGTCTATCCACCTTTCACTTCCATGCAAAAAAAGAAAAGAAAAATGATCTAGAATCAAGTCAAGCAACTCTTTGAGCTTTAAACAATTGCGCATACAAGCCGTCCTTCAGGAGAAGCTCTGTGTGGTCACCCATCTGCAGATACACAAATCAAAAATACATGTATCATCAGAGGGTATTCATATGCATTCAAATGTTATCAGAAAGTCTGCTTTGCATGCCAATCTTTTTCCCAGTGGACATCTTAGTGAGAGATGGTAGCCCACCATATATTTAAGAAGATTACATGAAGTACCAATGGCGAAGCACAGGCAAACACGCTACTAAATTTAAGTTAGGAAAGCAGTGAACATGATCTGACCATGGCTTTGGTCCAGTCTGCCATTGACCCATGAACAAAATCTTCCCCTAAATAAAGAACAGTGACTTTGGAATGTATTTAGAATGCATTTAGTGCTTTTAGAATGTACTTGGGCATTCTTTTGTATACTTTCTATGTACATAGGCTATGCCAATTTCATTCATCAATAAAAATTTCCTCTTATAAAAATAAAAACTAAAGAACAGTGACTTAAGAAAATCAACGGGCTTTAGTAAGTTGCCTTAAATTGGTAAAACAAAAAATACAGTTAGCCAAGCACTCTCTATTCTCTAAAACACCCCCCACATGGGTTCTCTTTCACCCCAAGGGAAAATTGAAATGTTACAACCACAACGCTTCTGAGATCTGATTTTAGAAATATATCACAAGTCCTCCATGATCATCTACAGTAGAAAATGACAATTATATGGTATTCAAGCAAAAGATCTAACCTCAATGACTCGACCACTGTCCAGTACTATGATTCTATCAGCAGCTTTGATGGTAGAGAGCCTGTAAAAGGTTGGTCACCATAATGCACATTGTCTCACAATTAAATTAGCGGGGAAAAAAAGATGGAACAGAAAAATCACCTATGTGCTATTACAATGACGGTTCTGTTTGCTTTGATGTCATTTCTAAATGAATGAACAGCCCCCTAAGAAATAACAATGTCAGAAACAGTGAGCATTTTTTTTTATAGTAGAACAAATTTTTATCGAAACAAGTAACTAGGCATAGCCCAAGTATACAGAAAGTATACAGCAGAGAACACCTAGTTAGCTTGTATTTATCATTTTGCTTTTCGTTATTCCTGTAGAATAGAAAGTATTGGGATGTTGAAACTTGAAAATACTTGCCTTAACATAATGTTCGCTTTCTGAATCTAGTGCACTGGTGGCTTCATCAAGGATCAGAATAGCAGGGTCTCTAAGAATGGCCCTAGCAATAGCTATCCGCTGCTTCTGTCCCCCACTGAGCAAATTATCATCAACAAGGGTATCATAACCAGCAGGAAGAGATGAGATAAATTCATGAGCATAGGCCTGCTTCGCAGCCCGTTCTATATCTTCCTGTTCAACGCGTCTAGAGCAACCGTATCTGATGTTTGACTTGATGTCCATATGAAACAGATGAGGTTCCTGTCTCAAATAAAGATTTCGATTATAATTTAAAAGCCATCCACAGAATGCTTTTTAGTTTATGTAGTCTAACCTGTCCAACAAATCCAACTTTTTGTCTCAGCCACCTGATATCCAACTCTCTAAGGGGGAGACCGTCAATATAGATCTGCAATTCAGAGGCACCTTTTACAAAAGATCGAACCCTTATTTAATACAATGTTATCATGTTCTATCATCTAGCTACACCATATAAATAAATTAATACTTTTTTATGTACGTTTACCATCACACTGCATCCCTTTTTACATTCGAAAAGCCAAACAAGATCAGCCATATCTCACAGTCCAAAAGGTTTTCAAAAGTATAACAATAGAAAATGCAGTATTATTAATAAGGCAAAGTTTATTACATGAAGTTTATTGCCTTCGACTATTGTCCAAGACCAAAGAAAAATAAACAAGCAAACAAAATGTCTTAAAATGCCATAAATCATTGAGTAATAGATCATAAATCCTTAGTTTATTTAATATACTTTATGATTATATTTCAAGATGCTAACATGAGATGCACAAAGTGTTTGGAGCGTACCTGACCATTAATTGGCTCATAAAGACGGAGTAAAAGATTGACAATTGTGCTTTTTCCACTACCACTTAGGCCAACCTTGGAAATTTTCAGAAGTACAGACAATCCTTAAATCTATGAACCAGCATCATGGAGAGGACCAATATTATCAAAGAAAATAAATTTCTTACAATTGCAACCACTTCGCTTGCTTGCACGGAGATGTTTATGTCTTCTAGAATGGGCACCTGTTCCAATATCCCAGATTAGCAAGTCCTTTTAAACTGCAAAGAACTTATCGGTCTATTACTTTTCCTTGATATATATGAACAGGTAAAAAGAAGACATTTCTGACACTGGAAGAAAGATAAAGCAAAAGCTGTTTAACCTAGGAAGACATACCATTGACCTTGAAGGATAGTGAAAAGATACATTTACAAATCGAATATTTCCCATCAACCTCTGCAACTTCACACCTGTAGATAGTGGGATGCGCAATTACTGATTAATATATTTAACCAAAATAATAATATGCAGGCCTGAAAATAGTTTAAAGGCACAAAAAATTATGGGTTCTTAGCGAGATTCCTGTAGGTGAAAACAAAAACACGATATAAACTGAACCAAAAGCGAATTATTGTGTTAGAAACTTAGAACTAGATATGCTGATACTGACAATCACACAATTTTGGCACATTCTTAATTGAGGAGCATCACGATTCACTTTCCCTGTCCACTGTGTCTTTTGAATAAGGCAAGCATTACTTAAATGCAAAGACTGTTGCATTATTAAGAAAAATTATAATGCCATATTTATCAAACCAATTTCAAGAAGAAACCTCATTTTTAGCATAATGATAAGGGTAAAAAAATCTATAATAAATCTAGACATCTTAGCTGCTACAGCATGTCGTACGAGGAATATAAACAACATAAATTATGATTAAGATGCACCAATCAAAAGAAGATTTACAGTTCCAATGTACACAGAATACTTGCCTTTTGATAAAAATTGGTCACTAGGCAAGAGATCCATTAACTGGAAGACCTTTTCACTAGCTCCGACAGACTGCAGTAATGATGAGAAACTATCTGTGAACCTCCAAGTTGCATAAATTAACCACTCACAGTACAGTATATACTTAGTGAGTTGTTCAGCTGACACATAACCACTCATAATAGACATTCCTCCCAACAGTAGCGCAATAACCTGAAAAACACAATTATCAAACAAAGTGGAACTCAAGCTACAAATTTTCAATTTTTTTTTTCCTTTTCTGATAAGTTAGAATTTATTAAAAGTGAAGAGGAGCGCAACTCAAGGATGCAAAGCATATAAGATAAAATACCTTGATTAGGGGAGAGGAGAAAAACAGGAATGCATAACATCTAAGAAAGTAGTTGAGCAAAACCTGTGTCGAGCGGTATAGGGTACTGAAACTCATATTCCACAATCCATAAGCCACACTTTCTCGAAAGTTGATGAAAACTAACTTGTCCAGACATTGCTTGTACCTAACACCAAATAAGATGGATTATTTAATCAACTTATGACGATGCATACAAAAACATATGAGCATTTTGATGTCTGACTTTGTGGCTTACTTGTGGCAGTCTCTTTGGGACTGCTCCGAGAATGGATACTTGACAGGAAATCGATAGTAAGAATTATTACCTTCCAATTTCTTTCCTTTCAGTTCCATAAGCCCGGACTGATCTCACTAAAGAAAGTGTTGCTTGTGCAACCTAAATTCAAAAGGGAAAAGTAGATAAGCATACTAAAAAACTATTAAAAACTATCACATTTTCAGAAGCAATGTCAATCAATACTTCGTTGGCATCAGCAGTGAACTCTTGGGTTAATTTTGCAGCTCTCTTTTGGTACCTGTAACCAGGGAATGTATTATCAATGTCTTCAAACAATCAAGACACTAGTAAAGGCGCCCTCATAAGCAGAAAATGAAAATCTCAGTGCACTAGGAAGCAGTAAACATTTGGATTTATGCAAATATACGTCTCTATCAAGACAACAATTTAGTGACAGTAACCCTACAGCTGTTGATCAAGAGAATATCCTCAATATGACAAGATGTTTTACATAAGAATTTGGGCACAGTTTTTCACATCCAGTTATTTAAGCCCTTCACTATTTTTTAAGACTACTGTCTAAATCTAAAGGAACCGGTAGACTGAACAAAAAATTATGCACTTTTAGTTTTATAATGAACAAGCAGATCCATCAGAAATCTTGGCAGCAGAAAAATTTTCTAGATCGAGGATGCATCATTCAAAAGAAGGTTTTAGATAACTTATCAAAAAATAGAAGGTTTCAGATAACGGGTTTATTTCGAACCAAATAAAAAATATTACTTTAGGAAATAAAAATAAAAGAAAATTGACTAATATGTGTAACCCCAATGCAGAGAGTATTAATACGAAGGAGCCATACTTCAACATCTTTTTTTTATAGGTGTCATGTAACATACGAACCTAGAATTTAGGTTAATTCAGTTAGAAATTATTTAGTTATGTTATGATTATATTTATTCTTTTTATTAATTACTTATTTATTAAATTATCTCTATGGTAAGATTTTAAGTAATTAGATTGCTACGACACGTTTTGTAGAAAGATTAGTAACGTCTAGTGCCTCATATAGGTCACAAGCTACGACGTGAGATTTCGGAAGCAGCGCTAAGAGGTAAATAGTATGATCATATAAATGTACGCGTAATGTAAATATTATAATTGGGTATGATAATATGATATGGTTTTGATGGTTATCTACGTTGCGCTAAGAGCCAAGTCAAGGTTAGATCGCTTTCACGAACTTCTATGAATTACAATGATTTACATGAAAGTAAGCCTATATATATGTTATACCTTTATGGATTGTTGATTGATGGATTGAATGTTACTAAAATCACATGGAAGTCATGATATGATCATATAATAATTTAAGATAGGTATTCTATGAATTAAAATAGCCAGATCATGCATGCTTCATTCATGTAGTACTTAGACCATATATGCCATGTATTGTTCATGCAATAACTTAAGTCAAGCATGCCATTTAATAAATAGCCAGATCATGTATGACATGTTCATTAGTTCTCAGATCATGCATGCCATGAAATGTCATAAAATGATTAAATCATGTTAGGCCATGTCATGCTATACTATACCATGTACAAGAATATATCATGTTATGCCATGCCATGCCATGTACAAGAGTATGCCATGCTAGAAAAGTCTAAGAAGTCCAAGAAAATTATCATGTATCAAGAAAGATAAACATTTTAAGGTAACAAGGACCCAAGCGTGTTTACCACAGTTATACTAAGACGGTACCACGGACTCGAGCGTGGTTACCACAAGTTAAGTGAAACACGGACTCAAGTGTGTTTCACTCCATGTCATGCAAGATAAGTGAAACACGGATCCAAGCGTGTTTCACTTCATGTCAAGCAAGATAAGTGAAACACGGACCCAAGCGTGTTTCACTCCATGTCAAGCAAGATAAGTGAAACACGGACCCAAGCGTGTTTCCCTCCATGTCAAGCAAGATAAGTGAAACACGGACTCAAGCGTGTTTCACTCCACGTCAAGCAGGATAAGTGAAATACGGACTCAAGCGTGTTTCACTTCATGTTATGCAAGTTAAGTGAAACACGGACTCAAGCGTGTTTCACTTCATGTTATGCAAGTTAAGTGAAACACGGACTCAAGCGTGTTTCACTACATGACAAGTTATGTGGTGCCATGGACTCAAGCGTGGTTCACCATGAAATAAATACAATTCAAGATAAACAAGTTACTCATGCATTCACGCTTCATGTTTGCCATGATTATGAATGTTTCCGCTCATGTTAATCCATGAATGTTATATGAAAGTTATGATAAGGCTTTAAAAACCAAATTTATGCTAAGCTAGATAGTATTTTTCGGTATGATGTATTATTTACTGAGCATTCGACTCATTTTTGTTGTTTGTCTTTTTGTTTTCTTCTATGTTGATTGCCACAGATGGTGATTATGATGATGCAGAGCTGGATGGCCAGGAGTAGATTTAGTATAAGGACTTAGAGATGAATAAGTGTCATTTACACAATGATTAAGTTTTTTTTTTTTTTTCCAATAAATGAGGTATTTTAGAGTAATGAGTCTCTTTACCGGGCATTTTATCATGTTTGTTAGTAACGTCTCTATCCTACGGGAACGGGGTGTTACATGTCAACTCTTCAACATCTATATGAAGAAAGAGAATTTTATCAAATTATTGGCAGAACTGCATGCAAGGCTTATAAAAGAATATAGTTATCTTAATCTATAGTCGATGAGTTGTTCAGACCAACAAAAGCTCTAGTAGCAAGCAAAAAGTAGGGACAGCAACCTGATAGAAACAATAAACTACATTTGAATAAAAACAAGTTGAATACACATAGAAAGAATCAATATGTCACTCTAAGTAACAACTTTTGTGGATACACAAAATCAAGTTTTAAAGACTAATGTGATGAGCCTACGAAGTTAAGAGAAGGTAAGATGCATACTGTCCATAAAACAGAAAGATCGTTAATAGAACAGAGCATATCACCAAAGTTGATAATGTGAGAGGCCAAGATAAATTCAGCAGATTGATCAATGCACCTGTACCCTAAAAATAAAACTTCAACTGTAAATTTGATTCTAACCTAAAGGCAAGTTCAAGGAAATGAAAAAGTATTTGACAAGCACCACAACCTGAACAGTATTGCGTAATATTAGATGAACATCATTCCCTATAACACGAGACAATCGTTGACAATCTGCCCCGAGCCTGCTCGTCAAATCACCAACTGCTTCTCTGTCGAAAAAGGATATATCCTACATCAAAGATAACACCAACATAGCGTATTCTATTGAATGAAAAAAGAAGAAAAAAGAAAAAAAGAGAGTTCTGCCAACATAGATGGCTCTAGAGATGCTCAGGGCAACTAATATGTTACATTTTCTATATAAAAGACAAACCTGAAAAAGAATAGCTGAATAGAAAGTTTCCTTGAGACGCTTAACCTGCAATGTGACAATGGAGCACCATATGAGGTTTTATTCTCTGTGCCTAAAAATGGTAAAAAGTATAATTGGAGCAAAAAGAGTTAAAAGAAGACAATACTTTGCAGAAATGACATCTATAAAACAAGAAAGTACCCATATTACTTAGAATTCATGAAGACGGCAATAATTGCTGACATATGACAAATAACAGGTAGTTTCAAACACTGATCATGGATAAAGCAGAAGGAAAAATGCTGAGATAGGCCTTAGAAGATTATAAGAAGAATCGCAAAAGTCAAAATGGTTAGCTTTCACTGACAAGAAAAGAAGGGGTCATCTCTCACCAGTCATCTGTTACAAGTTACAACAGAAATGGACAGCATGCATCAAAAGGCAGCAGAAACAAAACAGTGGATGTAAGCATTCTTTGAGAAAGAAGTAAGAGTAGACTCACCAAGATCATATTTGCAACTCCAAAACAACCACTTCGCAGACCACTGAAATACAAATGAGATATAGTAACCAACCAAGAACCTCAACACAATAAGTTTTATAAATAGCTCAAATTGCAACTTCCCAACTTTTTATCTAAGTGTTTTAATATAAACATCATCCAAAAAATATTAAAACCGTATAGAGGCACAATTGTAGAAAAATGAATTCATGCTTGCCATGAGCTTTAATCACTTTACCAAACTACTTCTCAATACGATGGTTCAATGACATATTGCAACTCTAAAGCAGCTTAACTGGTCATGGTGCCTTTAAATTTTTCCTCATCACAATATCAAGTACATGCTAAACCATGCAAATTCATTAGTAAAAGAAAAGTAGCAGGTGTCAAATAGTTTGTACTTTTGAGATATTCTCCATGGGAGCCCTTTTTTTTTTTTTTTTTAAATTATCAGTACGTGAAAATTCAGAAATCATGCAGAAAGTCACTAACAGCCTAATTAAATTGCATGCTGTCAATTCTTTTATGCTAGCAGAAATTTGAATATACATGAACTAACCTGCATATCCCCGATGTAAAACACAAAATAACCAAGAATTGTGAGTTCCTAGAGAACAGCATGGTCTCACCACTCTGTGCAGAAAAGATTGACGCTGCCAATACACTTGGTATTGATATTTCTGAAAGCTGCAGTAGAATGAGAAATGTCGGAAAGGGATGCAGACGTACATTGTACATAGAAAAAGATGAAATATAATAAACATATAAGGAAAGATATGCATTATTTGGAAAAAATAAAAGGGGAGGGGGGAGTGATTAAAATACAGACTAATAAGCGTCTAAAAATAATCTTTACTTCCTGCGTATTTAGGTGTTTCTTTTGTATTGTACATCAGCTTCGCCTATTGCATTGAATGAATAAAATCTTTACCTATCAAAAAAATAATAATAATAATAAATACAGACTAATCACTCAACATAGTAGGAGATAATCCACTGAAAATCGGTGAATAATGAAGTTAATCGATCCCCAAATGGTACTTCGCTCATAAATTTGCTATACGAATGATACATTTGTGCTGCATCTTGACGTGAAACCGTTACATCTCCCCTAAAATTTCAAGTCAATTCTCTCTATCACCAAGAGCAATCATGCTCACGAAACAACGCAAAACAGACATCTGCCAATTCCAACATCGGATGTGTACTAATCAGTCTTTGCTTTAAAAGCAGAACGGGGGAGCACCTCCTGGTGATAGTAATGGTATATCATCTAGACCCAACTTGCACTTATGCCTCAGCACCAAGATTCCGCGCCCTATCTTTCATTTGGTTTTACTGATTAGAAACACGGTTTAATATTAGATGAGTCTACATTAAATCTTCTACTAATTAATAAAGGAATCATTCACCAGATGATTGTGCAATTCAAGCTCATGAACATATAGAGTAGATAGTTAATAAGCACACGCACCGCAGCGACGACCAGGGAACCAACTGCAACAAAAACAACCCATCTATCTTCAGCTATCAATTCCCACATTCGACGGAGAGCGAGAATAACCGTGATTGGCTTCGCCGCTGTGATTTCCGCATTGTCGTTTTCCCGTAGATTCCACCAACTACCACCGGGAAAAACCGACCGAACAAAACCGACCCAACTTTCAGGAACCTTCTCACCGTCTTTGATATTCTTCGGGTCCGCGGATACTGAGTTTCGGATGTCGAAGCGTCGGCATTTAGGTTTGGGGCCGTGGGATGCGAAGGGAAATGCGGATTGCGGTCTAGTTGAAGTTTTTGGAATGGAAATTGGGAAATGCTTTCTACGTGGGAAACTGGATCGAGAGAGAAGAGGTTGGGGTGGGAGATGGCCATGGAGATGCAAATTAGAGAAGTGCATAGGGTTGTCTCGGTAATCTGGACGCAACGAACGTTACGAACCTTTTCACACAGAGAATTTTGTGGGAGCCCTTAATCTAACAAATAAATTTATTTAATACTATAAGTCTATATCTAAGGAAAATGATACTTCCTCTGCCTCGTAAGAATTAAGATAGTGATCCCCTGATAAAGTTTTTGACGAATCAGACTCCGGTCCGGCTCACGAGGCCCAAACCGAAGCCCAAAAGAGCGTCTTTAACCTCCGTGCCATTTGGCGTCTTCGACTTCACTCCAACTTCAATTACACGACCTTTCCAGTCTAGCCATGGCCGAAAGCGAGGTCGACGCCACACCCAATCTTCCGCCTCGGGATTTTACTCGTCTCTCTTAGTTTCCTCTTTAGGTACCGTTCTTCCAATTTTCTCACTACTTGGATTTTCAGTCATTCGTTTAATTTCTGCTCGAATTTGGTGAATCTCAGTTTGAAATAGCTTTTTCGATTTCCCGTTTTCAGTGAGTTTTGCTGTGCAGCTGGGGTTTTGACTCTTCTGCTGCTTCCTGTTATCGCCAAGAACACCTACATTTCCGAGAACGCCCTCATGCCAGGTCTCTTTGAACTTCCATTTCTTTTTTATTTGTCTTTCACGCGAACTACATTTGGCTGAAGATCGTTCATTCTCATTTTCACAGGTTCTGCAACTCCCTTGTTCTCTAATCGGGAAGTCTCGGAGGCAAAGAGATTAGCGAAGTGTAACCAGTTTGGATTTGAAACCCGTGGGCAGTGGCATGTACGCGCTTTTTTTTTTTTTCCTTTAAAGTGAAAGAGAGATGGTTTATAAATGCTTTCTTTCTAGTAGAGAATATTTTATCACATGAAGATCATTGGTGGATATAAATCTAAAAAACTAAAAAATTTGTCTCATCTCATCTTAATTAATCATTACAATTGTTTTAAATTTTGATACAAAATATAATAAACAAATTTAATTTTTAATAGATTCTTATGGACCGTTTGGGAACACAATTATTCTTAGGAATTCTCAAATATTCTCAAATTCAAATTTTTCTCTCTCATTTCTCAAAACCAAATAAAACATCTTAACTCAAACTATTTCACTCCTATTCACATATATTCTTAATATATAAACAAACCCTAAAAGTAATTATAATTATAATTTTCAATAAAGGTCTATAAATAACCTACACATTTGGAAAAAAGTAGGCCATTGTATTTACGAAAATCATACTAAATTTTTCATCGACACTCAAAAATTAGATTTTGCTCTTTATAATTTTTATATTATATATTAAATTAATAATGACAAAAGAGAAGTGTATTCTTAGAAAAAGAATACTTGAAATAATTATTATATGAGATACTTTTAAAAGTTTTGCTATATACAAGCACAGTCGCGCACTAATCTGTATACCAATACTGATTCATTCATACTTAAAATTTAAATTAACACTATTTTCAATAAAATTTACTTTTTGACTAATCACATCACATTGATGCACAGATTAGTGCACAATTGTGCTTACAACTATATTTTTCCTACTTTTAAAACTAATAATGACATAACATATATTTAATACTTTTGATGTTATCTTATTGGAATAATTAATTTTTTAATTAAATATTTTTTCTTTTAAAAAAAATTACTTTAGACTATTTTGAAAGAGGCGCCTCTTCTTCTACTGGGGCGTTAGGCAATTGCCTAATTCACCTTAGGGAAGAGCCGGCCCTGGGTTTTAGACGTGCCGGGACTATGGCTGCAGCGCTTGTCATCAAGGTTGCGGATAGAAGTGAACATTTGGAGGACAGTCTTAGCATCTATGCTGAAGCATCCTGTTGAGTTTGGCTTGATTTCTTGCTGAAAATGTATTTTTTGGGGCTTGGCTTGACTGTTGCTTGACCCTGGTTCGACCGTGGCTCGACCCTGGCTCAAGCTAAGGTTAGTTCGACCCTCTGCTCGACATTCCGCTCGAACGAACTCATCCAGAGAGTTCCGCTCGACCTCTGCTCGACTGTCCGCTCGAGCGAACTCTTCCAGAGAGTTCCGCTCGAGCGAGAATGCAACCCTAACGTGCGCTCAACACTTCGCTCGATGTCCGCTCGAGCGAATGTTCTGAATTAGCGCTGTGTGCTATAAATACATCATTTTCTTTTCATTTTGAAGTGTGTTCAGCAGCCAAGAAAGAGAGAGTTTTGAGAATTCTTTTGTATACAATCCTAAGAGTCCATTGAGTGTATTGGGGCTTTAGGATTGAGGATTTTGTGATCAATACTCTTGTACTCCATCTTTGTTCATAGTGAAATCATTGAAACCGACCCCGACAGTGGACGTAGGCTCACATTGAGCTGAACCACTTAAATCTTGGTGTTCTTTGTGTGATTGTTGTTTATTTTGTTGCTTCCGCTATTATTTATTTCAACTTAACCTTTGTTTGTACGGTCCATTCCCAACACATCCGATGGTCAAATGCCAAACCTAGACCTGATCAATATTGTCAACTATTTAATAGTTCACAGGCAAGGTTTTCGAGTAAAGGTGGAGAAAATGTGGTCTTTACTTAACTGCAGATGACTCAAAATTTTGGGTGAAATACTCAAATCACTAGGACATGTGGCTAGAAGTTTAAACCCACAGTGGAAGTTTGGCATCCCAACTGCAGATTACGTTGAGGCCACTGTTGCACTTGCAAGTTCAATGTATTACCAGGTAGTTTATTTTCCTTTCGACTCCTTAATCTAATGAATTTTGTCCCTTTGTTGGGGGTCTAAGTCTTATCTGTTCTTACTTCTCTATGATCCCCTGTATTTTCACTTTGTCAGGCTTTGGGTGTTCCCACAGGTCCCCATGGTGCTTTCCGTGATTACCAGGAAGATGCAATTACTTCGAAAATTTCTTCAAGAGTTGCTTTGACCAACAAAGCAAGGCAAAATGACTTCCTACTGCGAGGTGGCCGGTTAGTACTTATTTACATTTGTTCAGATTAGCATTTGTGATTTCACCTTTCTAGTTTACAGGACATGTGGGCAAATGACTTGGATAAGTGGCTAACTAAAGTCATGTTGAAGTTTTAGTGCAAACAACTTCTCTTTTGCCATACTTGAAATGACAAATAGTCTTTTCATAGGCATGTCTTAGTTTCTTGTTTAATGTTTCAACTTTTATCGTACATGTATTCTTATATATATGTATATCTAAAAGTATACTATGAATCTATTAGGTATTCCATGTTTAGACATTACATCGTGGTATAATTTACATGATCATCCGTTAAAAGATAATAGATTCACTATTTTTGTGTCATTGGGCTCATGTTGGTTGCTGCAGGTCAATTGAAGTTGTTATACGAACAGTAAACAATCTCATTGAGAAGTTTCACCAATCATTCTTTCTGTACCTTTTAACATCACCTAGTAAGTTTGTGTCGGTTGGAGTCTATATGATCACTTTTGCGCTCCTTGTGGCATTACTTCCAGTGGTTGCATCTTCTCTATATGCTGATGCTCATAAAGTGGATCCTAGTTTTGACAAAGAAAAATCCACTCCTGCTGCCAGTGCTGCTAGTGAACTGGGCATCACTCTAAGATCATGCAAATGGCTTAATGCGGCGAAAAAAGTGTTTTCAGTTCTCCCTAATTTCATCTATCAAATACCCCATCACACTCCAAAAATCAGCTTTCTATTTTGGGTTTCGCTCTCAAGCTTCAGCCTCCTGATCTCATACTTGATTTTGGGTTCTTCATTTTACCACGTCAATGCCTCTCAGCCTCAAAAAAGAGATTGGGCTCTCTTGAAACCATTGACTATTTTTTTTATAAGTAAAAACCATTGACTATCTCAGCTGCCTTCATTGGTTTGTGCCACATGTCAGTCATAAACTTCGCTACAGCTGAAATTGGAGCTTTGCTAATGGTCCCAATGTGTTTGATGGCTCAACCTTTGAAGTTTGATGTTAGATCTAGAAGCTTGCGGAAATTTGCAAGGGTGTCTTGTAATCTAGCTCTGGGTTTTATTGGGTTTCCACCAGTTGCCTGTTTCATGGTGAGAGGCGTATTTGGATGTTACAGTGGTGTTCCTGTTAGTGACTTCTAGAATTGGTTGGACTCCATTTGGACATGGAGTAGTGCTACTTACCTCTATATGGGTATGGTTCACCTACCATTCTGGGTATTGTGCCTTCATATTTTACTTCATCCTTGTTGACATGCCTTAGATAATTTTACCATGTATTTACTGTTCTATTTCACATCCAAATCAAAAGGTTAAATGGAATTTCTCTCGATGTTTACGTCTTCTTAACTAAATTGCTCACTGTTTGATGGTAGGCTAATTCTAGAGAACTAGGTCCTAGAGAAGTAGAGGCCTCAGGCATATAATATGTCATCTTTGCAAGCAATTTTGTATCACTAGTCACAAAAGGCGGTACCTCAGAGGCACAAGTTGGTTGGCATGCATCATTGCAAACAAGGTTCTGCAGGCTTGTTAGTATGTACTTTTTGACTCGAAGACTGGGAAGAGAGATGATTGATGATCAGATGGCTGTCATTTGAATGCCTATTTACCAAGTTAGCTCACCTAAATTCTTCAGTGAGGTCTACAATCCAAGCATGAGAGCACCTCGATTGCCGAACTCAGAGGTTAGGGCTAGGGTGTAGTCTCATTCCTTTGGGTGTTGTAAGTCAGCCATTTGGCAGGGCTTTTTGCTTGCACCAATGTTCTTGGGGTTGGATTCACGCCAGTTAGGTCAAAAAGCTCAATCCAATATAGATTTCTAGAAGGGATCCTGCATCACTACACTAGTACTTTTAATATCGGACATGTGGTATAACTTATATGACAGTAACACCATTATAAAATGAAAAATGCTTTATGCAACCGCACTATATAACCGTTGGGCAATCGGCTAACATGGTGAGCCACGTCAAATAAATGAAATGACTAGAGGTTTACCTTTGCCTTGCCATCTTTCCAGATCCATCATCCGTCGCCCACAACCCTCTCTCTCTCTCATCATTTGTGTTTCTTCCCCCCATGAAATGACTATGTTTCATTTAGGAGGTTTACCTTTGCCTTGCCATCTTTCCAGATCCATCATCCGTCGCCCACAACCCTCTCTCTCTCTCATCCTCTGTATTTCTTCCCCCCCCCCCCCCCCCCCCCCCCCCCCCCCAGTTCTTGATCTTCTCTCTCAGACACACCTAACCTTCCCTTACAAAAATGGCACATTAATGTTACTTCAATTAAAGCCTCTACTAGATTAGGTGTAATGGTGCCTCCTTTAAGTGTGATACCTACAAATAGGTTAAAAAAATAGAAGAGAATAAATGGTAAGTAGAGGAAATGGAAACCAAAGAAAAACGCAGTCTACAGAAGGAAGAAAAGTTTGCAAAATGAAGGAGAAAATAATGGTAAAGATTTCAGTGAAGATTTGTTTGGACAAGAACAATAAACGGTAAAGATTTCAGTGAAGATTTGTTTTCCTTGCCATGAGCTGAAGTTCTATTTAATATCGGTTGATTTCATATCCATTTCGACGATTTAAGCTATTTCTCAGATCTCACTTTGAAAATAGTCGATTTTATTTCAAGATTTCTCTCCAACACCTTTAAACGATGTTAGATATATAATCTGTTGTTGGTTTTTTTTCTGAAAAAAAAAATGGTTCGATCTTCTTGTTCACTGTTTGTGGCTTTACTAGGGAGTTGATGGCGATTTTGAGTTTTATAAAAATGGGTTTAGATTCTCTGGAAGAACCCATAAAAAGCTTCAATTCAAAAGGTGAACAGATCAATTTCCACATATCCTTCAAAATTTCTTGAATAAACCCATATGCAGCCATTTTCGCTAATATGTGCAAATCCTTCAAAAATCTTGCTTTTGCTTTGTTACTTCCAACATTTTTCTTTCATTTTTGGATAGACGAGGGTTCAAGTAGAGAAAGGGGGGTGGTATATCAAAACTAGATCGGATCGTGAATTGCAAAAGAAAATCATAATTTTTGGATTATGGAATAGAATCGGCCTCCTTGCCACCTGTGGAACAACTTTGAAAGAAATTTCTTTGCTTTTTACATTTTACGTTTTTACCTTCTTTTTTTTTTTTTTTATTCCACTTAAGCTTTAGATACGGCCAGTTACTCCCCAATTCAGCATGCGATTGTACCTAGCAGGACTGTTATAAAATATAGATTGGATCTCTCTCTCTCACTCTGGCACGCAGCTTTTCTATTGGGAAATGGGTTATAAATTTTTAAGGCAAGATGCCCTTTTTGGTCGATATGATTGATGGAAGAGGCGCTTGCGACTGTAAATTAAGTGAATAAAATATAAAATAGGTTGATGAGGACTGGACACCTTGTATGCTTGAGGATCATGCTCCCCATCTGTTCTGCTATTGATGGCGAAAGTTGAAAGAAGTCATTAGGAAAATAAAAGCCCAAATTCCGCACCCATGTAAAGAGCAAGGAATGGCTGGGAAACGAAAAAACAGATACTCATAGAATCTTAAGATTTGATTGTTCTGGGATAAGCAAGCCTTACTGAACATTATGGCAGCGTATAGATCAATGTTGTTTTAGTTCTTCGTGCACCATAAGATTACGGGCATCTCTGAAATGGTCAGCATCAACTGGATTCATCATTTTGATGATTGGTGCACCCAACAACAAAGTAAAAGGGCTCAAGGCTTTCCTAGTGACTGTTAGGTTGTTTGTGCATGATTAACATACACAAGGAGTAGAAAACATACGAGAATCAAGGGGCACAAAAGAAGCCAAATGAAAAATATTGGACGTGGAGGAACAACCGTCCACAAAACCTGTACCCAACCGCAAACGACATGAAGGAAAAACATTAAAAATAATTCTCGTGGGAATCAGTAGCTGTGTTAATTAATCCAAGAGGCTTACACACGTCGAATTGGTTGATAAAAGGGTTTTGTTATGTATTAATGTATGAATAATGATAGCCTTACCACTCTCTTATCACTCTTTTACCATTTTTTTTAATTATTATTTTTTTTTTTTTTTTTTATTTTTACTTAATGATTAAGTAAGTGACTATCACTAAAATTATATATTTTTAAAATTTTTTCTTAATGGTTAAGGATGTTAAAAAAATACTTAAAATAAAATGATAAAAAAATAAATACACTACAAGTGGTAAAATAGTGGTAAAATAATGGTAAGTGTATCATTACCCTTATATTAAATGAGTATATATATTAATACGTAATTATTACCACTAGATTTTTTAGATGACAATGGCCTAAAATCGGATGGCAGATCATCGATGATTGTGGGACATTGTCTTTTACTCGTCCATTACGATTTACAACTTGTCATTGCTTCCAGATTCTACTCTTGAGATAGAAAGAAGCTGGAGTACTGGAGTAGGCTGTATTGGTGTTTTGTACGTGCGGTCGAATGATGTATGTTTATAGGAAAATTAGCGACCCCACCCGCCTTTTCAAGCGCGTCGTCATTAAATATCACTGATCAGTGATCTCGCAGTGCAGGCCGCACCAAACGAGTCCTTCTACATCAATCCATAGATTCTGTCGAGAGAATCTTCCGTTCACTACCATCTGTTTTTATTTTTAATTTTTATATTTTTTAATGGTCTTTAATATTTTTAAAAAAATAATAAAAAAACATAATATTATTAAAAAATATTTTTTAATCACTAAGTTAAAAAAAAAATTAAAAAATAAAACTTTTTTATCAGAACATAATACCGAAATGTTTATCGAGACATAAAACATTTCTATTTTCAAAATGATAGAAAAATACGTCGGCTAATAAATATTAAATTTCCATTTTTAAAAAAATAAATAAATTAGAACGTGAAGTACACATACTCCGAGCAGCGTTATAAGCAAACCGTCTCATATCAACTCCTCCCTCTTCTCTCTCCCACCCACCCAACGTAACTTCAAGTCCCAATATTCTCTCTCTGTCCAACTGAAACAAATAGGAAACTCCAAGAATGTAGTGTGTTCTCCGATTTCGAGCAAAGCACAGCAAAGAAAGAGAAAGAACAGCAACGAGAATACCAGTGAAGAGAGAGGCATATAGAGATGGACGACATACTTTGTGACGAGCTTCTTGAAGAAATCTTTCAGAGACTTCCGTCATCACGCTCTTCATCACTTTCGGTCTCTTTGGTCTCCAAGCGGTGGCTTCATCTCTACCGCACCTCCAAGACTTTCCTCTCTCTCCGCCTTACCCCTCACAATTCCACTATCCCTTTATTTTCCTCCCTACTCTCCAACTTCCCATCTCTTGTCTCCCTCTCTCTTTTCGTCCCCTCTGAACCCGCAGCCCCAGCCTCCACTTTTTCTGATCATCTCCTCCTTATTGTTTCTAAATATTGTTCCAAGCTTCGTAATTTGAGGTTCTTGGCCGGTTTGGGCTCTCTTTCCGCTCTGAGTTCGCTCTCTTCGACCTGTACCCACTTAACCTCTCTCTGTATCAATCTCTCTAGGCCTGTCTTTTTCAGTTGGGTTGTGAGTTTTCCTGCTTTAAAGGATTTGTCAGTCTTTGTATGCCCTGGGGAAGGCCTTGAACAAGAAATTCAGTTTTCTTGGGAGCATGGAATGTGGCAAAATGAGGATTTTGATACAGAATTGGGCTTGGAGAGTCTTCATTTGTCTGGAATTCGAGCAGATGATTGGGGCCTGAGATGGCTATGGAGGAGCTGCAAAAGGCTGAAGAAATTGCAGCTACGGAGCTGTGAGGGTATTGGTGATGGAGGTTCTTTTTCGTCCTTTGTTAGGTGCTTGCAGGGTCTTCAAGAGGTGGAGCTCAGGACTTGTAGGAGTATAGTTGATGGGGTGCTGTTACAATTGGCGGATAGTTGTAATTCTCTAAGTTCTCTATTGGTTTATGATGGCGGTAGCAGAGAGGGTCTGCTGAGGTTCATTAGCCAGAGCAGGTGCGATTTGCAAAAACTAGATCTCCGACTACCACTTGACCTTAATAACGATCACCTCTCGGCTGTTGCTGTGAATTTCCGGTGTCTTTCGAGTATTAGGCTTCAAAGTTGTTGTCTTGTCACTGGTGAAGGCCTTAAGGCTCTTGGAGTTGCCATGAGTTCTAGGCTTGAAGAATTGGCATTGATAAATTGTGATGTTGTGGAACGAGAACCGGGGTTGCTTGCCACATTGGGGCAGAATTTGAGGCAATTGAGGAAATTGGACTTATCTTATAATGAAACGTTACTTGATAAGGAGTTTATTTCGATGTTAGCTTCGTGCAATGATATTATTGATTTGAAGTTGAGAGGGTGTAAAGGGCTTACCAATACAAGCATGGTCTCTATGTTTAAGAGTTGCAAGCGCTTGAAGGATGTTGACATTATGCAGTGTCGTGGAATTGGGGCCGAGGCAGTGGAGCTGTTTGTTCTAAATTCTCCGCAGTTGAGACAGATACACATTGAGGAAAGCAAGCTTTCCGATGTTGCAAGGACATGGGCATCAAATAAGTTTATTGAGTTGATCGTTTAATTGGGAAACGGCTGGAAAAGCAGCCGTTTAAAGTTAAAAGAGGTTTCAAGTGAGACAGATACATATCACCCCACTTGTGGTAAGCAAGTTTGTAAATTTCTGTTGCTTATTTCATGGAACACAAGGAGCGACTTTGGCTCGGTGAGTAATTATTAATGCAATTGTGTATTATATTTCATGATTTAACTTTGAACTTCTGAAATATGTTGGGTTGGTTCTTCTTTGGCATGTTAGCACTGTGAGAGCTACATGTTCTTTGCACTGATTGTAAAAGCTTCTGTTTCCTTCAAAAAATATAAAAAATAAAGTAAAAATTCCATGGAGCTCGATTCCAAGCATTTTGTCAGTCTATACTTGCAGTACAAAGCAACATGTTCAATTATGTGGATGATTTAGGGCTATT